>NW_014334447.1:0-9247 GCF_000341935.2 Cephus cinctus | reverse complement strand
GGTGGGAGCGGGGGGTATTAACCATTGTAAGATTGATCGTTGAATTTTAACGAATAAAAAATACGACACGTGAAAAAGGCCAGTGAAGAATATTTATTACGATCCATTTACTTGTCAGATGGAAGAGGAGAAAAGTCCGTTTAATATTAAACGTTTCGAGGGATGAGAAGCAGTCGGAGCGAAGGGGACGATGAAGATTTTATTAAAGAGGGTAGTTAATATCACTGGGTGAGTATACATTGGTCTCGTCGCTTTTTTTGACTTTTCTACAGAAATTCTCTTCCTTTCTGGTTCATCCCTTTCAGTGCCTTGTCCTCGGACCACCATCGGCTATCCTTAAACGATGAGAGTGGCGGTTTACTATTTTTTTTTGTATCGACTAAAAAAAATAATATTCCCTTTCTTCGCAGTGGGCTGAAAATGCCAGGTAGCCATGTGGATTGTAAAACTTGGACGTTCTCCGTTCGACAAGTCGTCGACATCCCTTGGGGCTATCTTGCCATTTTGACTCGGTTGACGTACTTCCGGCGAAGGAAGGATACGGCTCTTCCGCAGAGTCCTTCGCTACGAGTCTATATCTTTGATTCTTGTGCCTTTTCGTTCGCAGGCGAAATTCTCTTGGCGCCGCCGAGTAACTCGAGGCCCACAGGCCTCGGAGGCGTCGCATAGAATTTTTGATCCCTTGCGAACGAGATGACACTTACCATGGCGAAGGTGGCAGAAGGCTGATAAATTTTACCTTTACACCCTTTACGTGTTATATATTTTTATTCTAGTTATTAGAAGCGCGAGGAAAAAATAAATAGAGACAAAGGGCGACGTGCCAATATGGAATTAATATATAGGCCTTTTTCAATTTCGAATTTCCGCTCGGTTTGAATCGAAGGAAAACGAAACGATAATGGCTATTCGATTCGGAATGGCGAACGGGGCGGCGAACAATGGTTAATCCGATATGGAATTGAAGGGAGATATAGGCGAAGGCATATATGAGCAACGTAGGAATCTACCGTACCGACGTTAGCTTAAACCCGTATATATAGGATTCTTCGTTATTTTTCATTATATCGAAGATGCGATCTCAGCATGGGAATATAATAATTTATCTGCCGTGCCTGGGAGTCATGCGGCCTTGGATGAAAATGGGGAATAAGGGCTGAAGGGTTAGGTCAAAGGGAGATGGAGGTATTGAGAAGGGTGGTTAGGTTCCAGAGTTAAGGGAAGGCTGTCCAGGAGAAACAAGGTAGGACGAAACATTATCGCGAGTCCTGGATACCTACCAGGACTCCATCGCTCTACCGCCCAGGGTCCTGGACCGAAGGTCCGGGATCGGGCAGTATCCTCGCACGAAGGACCTGGACTAAGATGGAACGTTTTTCCGATTTCTTTTTTTTTTTTTTCTATTTCATTTATTTAATTTCTCCGTCCCGAAAGTGATCATTCTCCACGTTTTCACAACTTCTCGCACCTTTTCCATTTCCTCGAAAGAATTTCAGACAGATTGTCCTTACGGTTCGTAACAAGCCGATCCCTCAATTATCACAGACGAAGGCACCCTTATTACTTTTCTTTTTATTTTTTTTTTTTTTTTACTTTTCACGTTGTCTTGTTCTATTTATACCTTTTTGTTTTCCTTCGCATTCATTTATTGCACCTTTCACTTCAATTTATTTCTCTTCGTTTACCCTTTGCATTTTTATCCTTAATTGTCATTTTCCGCTCTGACTGTCTGTATGATATTCCAAGTGTATCTTTCCACCCGGTATAATAACTGTACCGAAGGAAGATTCGGCATTTAGGTTTTTTTTTTACAAATGGCGTTTTTTTGGTTCTTCGTCCTTTTTTTCCTTCTCTTAACTTCCCCTCGAATAAATCACCGATATACGGGAAAAGGAACAAGAAATTCGTGGGCGGTGGTGGGGGGGGGGAGGACCGTTAATATTCGCAAAGTGTTTCCGCACATTCTATCCCGCGCGTTATTATCACTTTTTCCCATTAGCGAGTGCAAATTTGTTTGGCAACGAATTTACCGATTGCGAAATATCCGAGGGATGTTGATAGCGCTGACATCTCGTAATCTCTCGTTAGCTTTTACTGTTTGTATGCGCTAACTTGTTTTTTCTAGATTTTTACTTTTTTTTTTCTCAGTCACGATTTTATCGAGCAATTTGGCAACGCGAAGGTAAATTTAAAGGACAATAATCAGTTTTGCCAGGGATGGCTATTATTTAAAAAAAAAATTTCTAAAACTTTTCATATACCCTTCGTCCTGCGACCATCCTTACCTCGAAACCATCGGCTGGATGATTTGATATATCGGCAATGGGAATCATAAAATTATTCAAGAACTCGAAAATTTGTATAAGGAAGCCAAAGTAGGTACTTGAAAAAAAAATATGAAAAACACGAGCCATTATTCAAAAAAGTAATACCCCATGACGTGAGCGATAAAGAGAATGAGAATTGGATCATCCCTCGTTCTCCGAAGTAATAACGCATACCAATAAAGGGCAGTTTCCCTTATTTTGTCAAATTACATTGCCCGCTAATATCGATCCAAGTCGTGATTATGGTTAACGTCGAGAATCATTATTCACGTGAAAACTAGCCTTCCGTACAGGTCAAAAATTCACGCGGCCAACCCTCCCCCCTCGAGCAGCGGGACAATAATTATCTAAAGGGACTATAGATATTAATATAAGGTTATATAGATGGTTCAGGAAATTACCATGAAACCCCGTTTAGAATGTTATTATAGAATATCGAAAAGGGGGATGAAATTTTTCGAAATCCTCAGGATAATAAAAATTGTATGAAAAAAATATTTCGAAAAAGATCACGTTTGCCGTTTGAGAGTGGGATATTAAGTCGAAAGAAAAAAAAAATAATAAAAATAAAGGATCGCAATGGCGGCGTGTGGTATTGTCAAGCAAAATAGTTGCTCCAGGGCAATGATGGAGTAAAAACGTTAAAATATGTCGTGGCTCTTTCCTCTTTCCAGCGCTGCATATCTATAGCCCTTACGGGACTACCGACCTACCAACCTACGAGCCTTCGTGGCAACCGCATCGTTTAGCCCGTAGCTCGCGACCTATATACACTCTGGAAATATTTCGTATACGTAGCCGCATGTAGATTTCTATCTGGTTTCACGTATAAAATACGCGATTTATACCGGACTGATTTGCCTTGTCTGATTCACGGCTGGAGGAAGTCTGTCGCGAACGCCTCGTATCGCAGTAAAGGGAATCGAGAGTGAAAATAAATGTACAAAAAGAGAGAGAGAGAGAGAGAGAGAGAGAGAGAGAGAGAGAGAGAGAGAAGCTTGAAGAACAACGAGTCAGAGAGGAAAAGTAGAGGGATGAAAAATGGTACAGGATTTTAAACTCGTGCAAAAGTCGTTTCAGTCGCATTCAGTCGAGTGGGACTGAGCGTCATTTTCCTTTAAAGAACGAACTGGATTCTCTTTATTTTTTATTAATTTGGCACAAGTAAAGAAATAATAAAGGAAAAGAAGAGTAAGAAATTTGGTAAATTATCTCGAAGACTTGTCTTGTCCCGTGGTACGTTGGATCTCTTGAAATTCTCTGACAGTGACTGTACCTACTGTTTCTTGTCGAAGAGAAGCATCGAGGCTTGACGAAGTCTTTGGCCCTAATGCGACCAACGCGCAGCATCCTGGAGCCACGGTAACTCTGATGTTTCTGACAGGTTTTGCTCGTCTTGCAAAGCCTCGAGAATTCTCCACGCCCGCTAATATCACTTTTTTCACATAGTTCAAAAGGTCGATCCTCCCCTCTGTCTCCTATTCAACATAACACGTGCCTCGAATATAATCAGGGATTGTGGTTACAGTGCAAATCGGATATGAGAATCAAGAGACAAAAGTGACTAAAGTCAAGATGTCAGAAGATGCTAGATAATTTTTTCGGAAAATTTGTCAATCATTAACTGAAATTTAGCAGAGGACGAAGAGGGACATTGAAATTTATTGAAAACTGAAAATTTATCGGTAAGTTTCCTCCTTGAGGCGATACTCATTTCACCGATAGTTCTCATGCTCGAATCATCCCCAAGGACCAAAATATCGTCTGCTGCTGAAGTTCACGTCACTTAACATTTACTTTCTTCGAATTTCCTTGAATCATCTATGTACAATCGGTCCACGAGTTCGATGCTGCTTTTTTTGACAGATGGAAAAAAATGAGCTCTCTAGCCAGAAACACGTGTCACTGCATATAAATATTTTTTTCACAAAAGTCAATATACAGAATTTTGAACTAAACATATTTTATTTTCCGTTTTCAGCATATATTTACCTTTTTTTTTTTTTTTTTTTTTTTTTTTTTTTTTAATAGAAAACCACGTGGGATTTGCTTTGGACTTGATTATTTGCGAACTGTCAAAAAAAAAAAATATCACTCCGATTTCCCGGACCGACTATATCTACCAATACCAGAAAGTCTCGTGAAAATCTCATGATACAAATAAGTATCGTTAAGGTAAAGTATTTACAGTTGGCTTTCGTCCCTTACACGACCTATACGTACACACTGGGTTCAACGTGTGCATAACGTACCAACAACATCCCAGAGATTGGCAATTTTCTTATTTCGCGATTTGAGCCTTCGAAGCCCGTGAGGTTATTTACCCTCGACAAACCTTATTTGTATTTGACTGTGGGCGATGGCCGATTTTTTGGATTCCTCATAGGCCACATTGGAAACCAGCCTGAAAAGATACTTTCGAAAGTGTCCTACGTTTATCTACTATCAAATTGTAAGTCCAGTAGAATGTAGATGATTTTTCCTTTTTCTTTTTTAATTTGAATTCCTTTACGCAATTTCGTCATTGTCCCTTTACCTACTTCTGGTTTAACCCACTTCTGGTTTTACCCTTAGTGCCATGAAAGAAGCAGGGTGGCTTTTCGAGAAAAAAAGAAACATTGCAAGGTGGTATAGCTGAACCAGCAACGTTTTACGATGCCGACAGGATGTCTATCTAACGGGTGTGCGGTTGCGATTCCGTAACGAAGCAACTTGTATTCTCCTCGCAGCCTAATATCCCTGTCAAGATGAAAAGCAAACGGAAGCTGGATAGGTGGGATAGAAGATGCAGGGGTTGCAGATGCAGGGGGCTCGTAAGAGGGAGGACTCATCCTAGGTTCGAGCTTACGCTACCAATTTCACTTGGAATTTCTTTTTCCCTTCTACCCCTCTGGTCTTACTCTACGAGACCTTTGACCCCGAGGAAACTTTTAAACGAAAGGTCACAAGACTTTACTTTCAATTTCATCGAAAGCCATCCGAAGGTACGTAAAGTCGATACCGAGCACTGTAATAAGGTATCACAGAGACTCTTATCATTGCAATTAATGTATCGAGTCGGTACTTAATAAATTAAATTCTTATCAGTGAATCAATTTATTTTTTAAGAGACGATTAAATTGGGATGGAAATTTCAATGTTTTTCTGGATCAAAGTTTGTTGGGTACAGCACTTCGTGGCGAGGTAGTGAAATTATATAAAGTGCAACGAAAATCTCCGACTTGATCGGTAAGTTTGCGGTTATCGACTTTTGAGAGATTTCCTCTTTACCAGCTTATCCTTTGAGGCGTTAGAGGAAGGTAGCCAACGCTAAAGCTATTCTACGGCCGAAACCTCGTTCAGCCATCATGTTTGGTTCGTTGGTAACCTGGCAAGTAAAACTTCAATTCTCTTCGATTGTTCTGTACGCGAGGAGGACAAATTGCCGGAATTTACTTTCGGCCAGTCAGTTAATTTGAGGTGAGCGACCTGTTGATAAAAGAGTCGTAGACGAGGCTGCCTGATGTCGGATTGATTTTTTATTCACTGCTAGTGCGGATCTTACGTGTAATAAATTAATATATATAGATAAGGTTTAAGTTCGAATTTTGAATGAATATTGGAATATTAATTTTTGTATTATTTAATCATTTTTTTTTATTGGATTATTTGTAAGATCTTAGAAAAATATTTATTTTCCATCCAACCGGAACTATATTGATTAAATTATTTCATTGTTCTCTAATATTCTATGTCTGATTAATTCAGGGATTTTGCCTAATATTAATGTCACGCTTAACCATGTCTGTGTTCAGGCATATTTTTGCGGATAGCGTAATCTAACGGGTAACAGATAACAGTAAACAAGACATGTACACAGTAAAGCGTATTGAAATGTACGGACGTTTCGAATGGCGCGATAAAATTCAACGACCTTCCAGATTATTCCCGTCGTTTCATTCGATTTAGAGTTCCAACTGGTTTTCGGGATTACAGAAAAAAAAATAATGGCTTTTTCGGGCAGGGATGAAACAAAATCGATTCTCTGGACGAGAGGCGATAAAATGTTGTTCTGTTTGATTCGTAAAATTATTTATTAAAAAAGAGCAGAAATATTACATAAAAAAAAAGATAAATGCAAAAGTCGCGAATTTCGTTTGATGAAAATAAATGTTGAGTAACTCCCTTGTGGAACGCGTGAAATTGTCATATATCGTACTGGTTTAAAAATTTCGCAAAAAAATATTACGAGTTTATATAACAGGGCCGGTACTGTCGTGAACTCTAAAATAACTGAAAATTTCGAAATTTCTCAACAGACAATCAGCTAACATTAATTAGACTTATACCCGGTGGCATGTTCAGACGGAAACAGAGTACAAGGATACTTGATGAATTTTCTTCCGGGACTCATGTCCTTTCCTCTCGCTTCTCCTCGGCAGGGGTTCAAAATTACTTGGAAAGGAGAATCTTACAAAACAATTCGAAATAAGGAATATACAGTAATGGATGCGAATAAAGGGTTGACGGGATGAGCTAATTAAACGGACAACTTGTACCAAGCCACAAGACAGATCTTTTAGGAAAAAAAAAGAGGGGTTCAGTTTCAAATTTGCCACCCGCTATATTTTTTAATCGAATCATCTCTATGTATTATAAATGAGTCGGTATCTCTCGAAAGATTTCATTTGTCTTTTAATGAAATTATAATCCAGTCCAATAGTAATTCGATATGGTATCTATGCGAGCGATTAAATTTTCCACATATGTAATGAGAGATCGAATTGTATCTCGTTATTGGCAATTGAATTGGTACCAAAGTCCAGTTGACGCGCATGGTCTGAATATGCCTGGATAATGTGGCCACGTTCAGTCAGTAACCACGAGGAACGAGCTCTCTCTCCATTATGACATACAGGAAGTGTCCTCGGTGTGCCTTCTCAAATTTCGTAGCCATTAGCCTTTTCAAAAAATCCGTGCACGTTCATCCATCCTGCACGAGCCCCTTTTACAGTGTCTTGCAAGATACATTTTTATATTGTACAAGAGCGGATCATCTGTTTCGTTTTTTTAGTGCCGACAAAAGAGACATGATAAAGGTATAGGTATACAGGTATAAAGAGAGAGAGAGAGACAGAGAAGGTCAGGTAGATAAAAAGTATCGTATAATATTATCCAATAGGCCATAGCGTGCGAGTATGGTTATAGCGAGTCCAAGAGATACGAGAAAGAAAAATGAGTAAATATTCCACTGAATGTCCTGCTGTAACATTTAATAGTGAATTAATTTTTTCAAGGGTTAAATTGATGTCTAATAAAAATGATGAGTATCGATCTAGAATAATAAGGTTATATAAGAATGAATCGACCTGCCATTACGTAACGTCCGATGCGCAATAAAATAGTCGGGAGAGTCCATGCTAGCAGAAAATAATAATCTCTAAAATATTTGAGGAACTTGGCGAGTCCGAAGGGAGCGAAAGATCCTTTATGCCAGCGAAGGGTCTTTCGAGGAGGTTACGTTGTCCAGGATCCTCTCTATAAAATTCGACGTTATTACCGAGGCAATAACGTTTGGATGATCTTGTGAAAATGAAAATGAAAAAAGAAAATCGAAGGTGAACAATGCGCAAAATATATTTACGTATATGGCAGCGGTGGCCCGAAACGCAAGAAGCGAATGAGAACGGGAGATGAGGAAAGATTTAAAAAATGTATTAATTCCAGGAGCGACGTAATCGCACGTCGTACTTTTCTTTTTAGGGCGATGACAGTGCCGCAATATTTCATGGCTATTCATTCGCATCCGAGGAAATATTAACAACGCGGTTTCACAATGGAGCTGAAAAACGGCTGACAGTCTTTTAATTTTTACCTGGTTCCGCTAACGATCCTCTGTGTTTTCACGAATTAAGTGCGATCGTCAGCTTTTCTTCTTCTCCTTTTGTTCCGTTTCCTTCACGTTCCTTGACTCGGTCCAAGTGTCATTACAACAGAATTAATTGTTGATGTTAAGGTACCAGGTATTTTTCTCTTATATCTTATATTCCTGTTTCAGTCAGCTGTTCCTGCTTTGTTTGGATATGGGTCTGGAGATGGAGGAACTATGGCCGCCTGAAATTTCAAAAGAATAGACCGTGATTAGGCCTGGTACGTCATCACGAGTCAACTCGCTCGGAGGACTAAGGGATGCTGGAACCCTTTAATTAATAACTAATGAATAACAGGCACCGGTGTGCCGAGAAATTGAAGTAAATTTATATTATGAAATTATGTGACTCCCTGGGGAGTCTTACGCACTTTGCGGAAACAGCTTCGGAATAAGTATGCCAAGAACCCCTCTACTCCAGCTCTTCTCCGTCGTCCTCTGAATACACTGGAAACAAGAGCGTCAGAGTGAGCGTCGTAAGGGCGAGTAGGAAAAAATCCTCCTGCTGGAATTGCCCATTTGGAATTTTTCCAATGAGCCTAATTAACGGCTGACGATTATTATTTCTCAACGTCCGCTTTTGCAATACGTACTTGTTCATTTTTTAATATCTGTCTCTCTCTCTCTCTCTCTCGTTCCCTGGACTTTTTTTTTAATAGCTATTCTTCCTAGAACGAGAACGTGATAATAAATTGGAAATACTAAATTGCACCGACTAATTAGGAAAATGTCGTTATTAATATACTAGGACGGAATAAATGTTAAGTTACAATCTCTGCGGCATGAAATATTCTCCTCTTTTAATAATAAACAGAGAGGGAGAATCATTATAGAGGAAGGTGGAAGGTAGAGAATTGAAAAAAAAACGAGGTTATGTTGAAAAAGAGGCAAGTTTAGAGACAATGGAGATACTACAAAAAAAATGTCCCTGGACATCGTTAGCTCGTTGATAATTACCTTATGTATTAATTACATCGTTTCCACGGAAGCAGTGTGTGTGTGTGTGTGTGTG
>NW_014334446.1:0-2935 GCF_000341935.2 Cephus cinctus | reverse complement strand
TTCTTTTTCAACTTCTTAATATTAAGTGGAGATTTAATTCATTGAGATACAAAATAATCCGAAAATGTCGAAACAACGGATTTTGAAACGCATAAGTCGAACACCTATAAAAGCCATCTGGAGAATATAGAAAGTAATTCAGTATTTTACATATATACTATATATTACAAATGAGTTGAATGAGTGGTGTAAAGAAGGAAGATGAACTTTAACGGCTATCAAAATCCAAGACTAAACCTTCGTGCTTAACAGAAGAACATATAAAACATGGAACTTATTAAAAACACTGTCGCAAGAATAATAGATAGATATTAGGTATCTTATTATTCGAACGGAAACCATAATGTAATCTAAATTTTGATTTGTAAAAGGGGTGACGAATTAAAATTAACTAGTGCATACTATGGTAAAACGGTTTGCTCCATTTACGTATTGAATAAGTTTGTGGCCCTGAAAAGGGCCCTTGTGTACGAAGAGTAGCGGAGAATCGGAGAAACAAATTAACCACCAAAGCCATAGAGAGTGCGTCCTTGACGTTTCAGCGCATAGACCACGTCCATGGCAGTGACGGTTTTCCTCTTGGCATGTTCGGTGTAGGTAACTGCATCACGGATGACATTTTCCAGAAAGACTTTGAGAACACCACGGGTTTCTTCGTAAATCAGGCCAGAGATGCGTTTAACACCGCCTCGGCGAGCTAAACGGCGAATAGCAGGCTTCGTGATTCCCTGGATGTTGTCACGAAGAACTTTCCTGTGACGCTTCGCTCCTCCCTTTCCCAAACCTTTTCCTCCCTTACCACGGCCAGTCATTATCACCAACGAAATTCAATAGGAACTCCCTCGAAGAAATATTCCGTAGAACTGATGGAGTAGCTAGGATTCGAGGGCTATTTATCCTCGCTCCTATGCGTATCCCCACCACTTACCGACTGGCCAATGAGCGTCGAGCTCAACAATCGGTCGAGTCTATAAGTCAGTGACCAAAGTAGACGCGGTCATACTGCATTTGAATTTTATGGTGTAAATTCGTGATTCCCTGGATGTTGTCACGAAGAACTTTCCTGTGACGCTTCGCTCCTCCCTTTCCCAAACCTTTTCCTCCCTTACCGCGGCCAGTCATTATCACCAACGAAATTCAATAGGAACTCCCTCGAAGAAATATTCCGTAGAACTGATGCAGTAGCTAGGATTCGAGGGGTATTTATCCTCGCTCCTATGCGTATCCCTACCACTTACCGACTGGCCAATGAGCGTCAAGCTGAACAATCGGGCGAGTCTATAAGAGGGTGAACAAAGTTGGTGCTCCCATAATGCGTTTGGATCTTATGGTGCGAAGTTCTCTCTACGCTCCCAGTAAAGAAAATATTCGGTGAACATGGCTCGTACGAAGCAGACTGCTCGGAAGTCAACTGGAGGAAAAGCTCCTCGGAAGCAATTGGCTACGAAAGCCGCACGTAAAAGTGCACCAGCTACCGGAGGAGTTAAGAAGCCTCATCGCTACAGACCAGGAACCGTCGCTCTGCGTGAGATTCGTCGCTATCAGAAGAGCACGGAGCTGCTCATTCGCAAACTGCCCTTCCAGCGATTGGTTCGCGAGATCGCTCAGGACTTCAAGACGGACCTTCGCTTCCAGAGTTCAGCCGTGATGGCACTTCAAGAAGCTAGCGAGGCTTATCTCGTCGGCCTCTTCGAAGACACCAACTTGTGTGCCATCCACGCCAAGCGTGTCACCATCATGCCAAAGGACATCCAGTTGGCTCGCCGTATTCGTGGAGAACGTGCCTAAATACCGAAGGCATATAAAATAATAACGGTCCTTTTTAGGACCAACACTCTGTTATTTCGAGGAACATGCACATCCGTTTATACTCTGAAAGACGTTTCTGAATTTAATCAAACATACCCACTCACATACATTTTACTATATTTTAGCCGACATATATCTTATTTAATATTTTCTTTATGCAGTAAATATTGTTTTTACTCTGTTAAAATTTCTCAGACCCGATTGTTTCCATATGAATCAATATTTTAAAGCTAATATCTTGCAATTTAAATATTTTCCCTAGTATTCATAACTCTAGCAAGAGAACTTATGTAATAGCGGAAACGTTTATTTTCTTTAATTTAGGGATTTTAAGGTTTATTCACTGATAAGTGATTGTCAAGTTCTTTTTCTACTTTAGTAACGGTTTTATGTTGAGAAACTAAACATTCTTAGTTCTGGAGCCTATGGTGGTCAATCATATTCTTTGACGTAATATTCTTCACTGCATGCGTTACCCTTAACTGGTCTTTTTTTAATCGTAATGTTGTTTTTCTCGAAGTCTGGACTAGGGATATCGATTCTTCCTAAAAAAAAATCGATTCGAATCGAACGTAACAGAATCGATTGACAATTAAATTGGGCACTAAATGATCGATTTCCCATTAACCGATTCTGTAGTCGATTTTAGAGTACATAATTATAGCATAATTGAAATGAAAAAATAAGAAACATTATTTCCAGCTTCCCTTTCTTCTTCAAAGTTCAAAAAAAAAACAGAAAACACAATCTTTGATCTCCGTTATTATTACCGTTAGAATGGTTAATAACGCCACCTGAATAACATAACGTTGCGTTCCAAAATAGCATACATACATCTTAAGGCATATTCCGGAATCGAAGCACGGTTGCAGTTATTAAATTTCAGTCAATGACATCGATTAATTTTTGTCATCAGTCGAAATCAATCGATGCAATTAGCTATAATTTAATAACTGCAACTGTAGTTCAATTACTGAATATATCGTTAATAAACATCTTTTCACTATATGGTGATTTGCCTGTAATGTGATTAAGTCTGATCCTTAGAGTTTTTGGATCGATTCACTGAATCGGTCTAATGTTTCAGAAAAGTCTGAAAAATCGATTTTCTTTCCCCAAAGAATCG
>NW_014334445.1:0-1636 GCF_000341935.2 Cephus cinctus | reverse complement strand
TCTGAACCAGACTGGGATATTTTGAGAATAGTCTGGGACTGTCTGGGACCGTCTGGGCCAGTCTGGGACAGCCTGAGACTGTCTGGAATTTATTTGGAACAGCCTGGGACCGTCTCGGACAGTCTGGGACAGCCTCGGACAGTCTGGGACAGCCTGGGACAGACTAGGATATTTTTGGAAGAGTCTAGGGCAGTCTGAGACAGACTGGGACAGGCTGAGATTTTTTTGGAACAGTCTGGGTCTGTCTAGGACCGTCTGGAACAGACTGGGACCATCTGGGATTATTTTGGAACAGTGTAGGACAGTCCGGCACAGACTGGGACCAACTGGGATTTTTTTGGAGCAGACTGGGACGGTCTGGGACCGTCTGAACCAGACTGGGATATTTATAGAACAGTCTGGGACTGTCTGGGACAGCATGAGACTGCCTGGAATATTTTTTTGGAACAGCCTGGGACTGCCTGGGACAGTCTGAGACAGGCTAGGACCGTCTGGGATATTTTTGGAACAGTCTAGGACAGTCTGGGGCGGACTCGGACCACCTGGGATTTTTTTGGAACAGTCTAGGACAGTCTGCGACAGACTGGGATATTTTCTGAACATCCTGGGACTATCTGGGACAGTCTGGGACCGACGGGGATATTGTTGGAACAGTCTAGGACAGTCTGGGGCGGACTCGGACCACCTGGGATTTTTTTGGAGCAGACTGGGACGGTCTGGGACCGTCTGAACCAGACTGGGATATTTTCTGAACATCCTGGGACTATCTGGGACAGTCTGGGACCGACTGGGATATTGTTGGAACAGTCTAGGACAGTGTGGGACAGCCTGGGACAGACTGGGACAGACTAGGATATTTTTGGAAGAGTCTAGGACAGTCTGAGACAGACTGGGACAGGCCGAGATTTTATTGGAACAGTCTGGGTCTGTCTAGGACCGTCTGGAACAGACTGGGATATTTTTGGAACAGCCTGGGACTGCCTGGGACAGCCTGGGACAGCCTGGGACAGCCTGGGACAGCCTGGGACAGCCTGGGACAGCCTGGGACAGCCTGGGACAGCCTGGGACAGCCTGGGACAGCCTGGGACAGCCTGGGACAGCCTGGGACAGCCTGGGACAGCCTGGGACAGCCTGGGACAGCCTGGGACAGCCTGGGACAGCCTGGGACAGCCTGGGACAGCCTGGGACAGCCTGGGACAGCCTGGGACAGCCTGGGACAGCCTGGGACAGCCTGGGACAGCCTGGGACAGCCTGGGACAGCCTGGGACAGCCTGGGACAGCCTGGGACAGCCTGGGACAGCCTGGGACAGCCTGGGACAGCCTGGGACAGCCTGGGACAGCCTGGGACAGCCTGGGACAGCCTGGGACAGCCTGGGACAGCCTGGGACAGCCTGGGACAGCCTGGGACAGCCTGGGACAGCCTGGGACAGACTAGGATATTTTTGGAAGAGTCTAGGGCAGTCTGAGACAGACTGGGACAGGCCGAGATTTTATTGGAACAGTCTGGGTCTGTCTAGGACCGTCTGGAACAGACTGGGATCATTTAGGATTATTTGGAACAGTCTAGGACAGGGTGGGACAGTGTGTGACAGTCTGGGACAGACTGGGACAGTCTGGGATATTTTTGGAACAGCCT
>NW_014334444.1:0-2049 GCF_000341935.2 Cephus cinctus | reverse complement strand
CTGTACTTGGCGTAGTTTTTTACACGTAAGTGTTTTTTGGGGGATACTCGTTTTAGCCGGTTACTCTAGAGCTGGCTGCCTTTGTACAAAGACGTGCCTTTTTGTTGTCGCTAGTTCCTCTCTCATTTAATAAAGATTGTTCATTGGGTTTATCATTTATATTAATATCAGAAGTGTTCTTTATTATTACGTAAACTTAAACGAACTCCTCGCCATACATCGTCCAACAAAAACTATTGTTGGATTTAAATAACGACCCATGAGAACCTACAACTCGACATGGAACAACACTCGATACCGTTTTTGCAAGGTTTATTAATACATTGGAATCTCAAGTTTGTATATCATATTTTAGATACCATAAGCCGATTGTATCTTTCATTGATTATAACGCAGATGAGTCGAATGAAGATTGATGACGAAAGATGTGCATTTGTTAATGTTCCTTTGTATGTGTATAATTTTAGAGTAGACTATGGATATTATTTTTGGTTCCGGATTGAATTCTGTTTTTTTGTTTGATAAAATAAAATATGTTTAAATAAAAAATGCATTCATCAAAATGTACCTGACCTAACCAAATCATAATTTGCAGTAAACGTGAAAAAAAAAATCGAAATGTGTGCTGGGACACATAGTAGAAGTGAAACTTCAACGGACAAGTGGAAAAACAAATCGCAACGGACAAGTTTAAAAACGAATGGCAACGGACAAGTGGAAAAACGAATCGCAACGGACAAGTGGAAAAAAGAATGGCAACGGACAAGTGGAAAAACGAATCGCAACAGACAAGTGGCAAAACGAATCGCAATAAAAGTTTAACTTGAAGTTTTACGGGCAGATTGTTAATGTACTTGTCCAATTTGAAAACCTGCCCGCAAAACTTCAAGTTAAAATTTTGTTGCGATTCGTTTTGCCATTTGTCTGTTGCGATTTGTTTTTCCACTTGTCCCTTGCCATTCGTTTTTCCCCTTGTCCGTTGCGATTCGTTTTTCCACTTGTCCGTTGTGATTCATTTTTCCACTTGTCCGTTGAAGTTTCCCTTCTACTATGTGTCCCAGCACACATTTCGATTTTTTTATTCGTTTGTTTTATTCTGGCCTGGCCTCAAAATATTCTAAACATCTAAAAATTTGAGAATATGTTTTGTTTTTCTCAAAAATTACAATTTAAATAGCCAAGGTTCACTACTTTATACGCATGACGAGTATACTCGTCAATACACAATCTCGTGCCACTTCTCCATGACGAGTATACTCGTCAATCACAGTTAACTGGTTAACACGTTCACGCCGGGGCCGATTTTCATTTGTTTTGCTATGAGGCGGCGCTCGAATGAATATCGCGCTTCATCTGGCGGCGCGTTATTATTGCCTGTTCAGACCTGCATACGCGTTGTTTGTTTGCTCTGTAGTACAGTGAGATCTTATTGTGCAAGTTGTGTAACTCGTGCCGTTTTTTCATCCTGACCACAAATTTCTGACAGCAAGTATAACTAGAAAGGTATTTAGAATGTTTTTTTAATTTTTGCCCTTATAAAAAATAGAAATATGGATATGGAAATAAGTGATTCTGATGAATCTATAATTGGAAGCAGGAGAAAAGCATCAAGATTACGGATACTCTCTTCCTCTTCAGACGAGGATTTTTTTAATGTAAACAATGAAGAGAACGAATGTTCCACGGAGGGAGAAGATTTGGTGTCTAAATCAGAGAACGAGGATCACGATGAAGAATGGCAGGAAGTAAAAGAAAGAACTGTAGTAATAAATGAGTATTCAGAAGAAGAGAAATTTTTACATGAAAACATTGACTGTAATGACCCTTTTGCTTTATACAAACTATTCTTCACGGATTACATACTAGAGAAGATAGTTGATGAAACATAAATATGCTACACAAAGTATAAATAATTCTTCATCTAGCAGTAGAATGCACCAACAGGACTGGCAGTCTGTTACAAGAGATGAAATGAATACTTTTTTTGGCATACTGCTTATTATGGTAGTAGTCTGGTCAAAACAAAATTTTTTAATTTTTTTTTTTTTT
>NW_014334443.1:0-5063 GCF_000341935.2 Cephus cinctus | reverse complement strand
AGTGATCGGACGAGAACTGGTGTATTCAACGTGGTATGGACCTTGGCGACACTGTTTAGTTACGTGTTGATGTAGAACGATCTTTGTTTATGGTACATATTGATCTCTTTATCCACAGAACATTATATAAATATTCAATTTGGTTAGATTTTACTTCAATAATAACAATATGATTCATGCAATCACCGATTAATAGTTTTATACTGGTGTTAAATTATTTCTAAAATATGCTCAAGCTACGTTAAGGGGAGAAAACAATGTGGACGCTCGAAAATGAGTCATTTTTGATGAATATTTTTAAAGGTGATAAAATAATCGCTTCATTTTAAAATTTTGATAGTATTTTATTACAGCTTTGTAGTGTAGAAAAACATTTTTTTTTATAAAACAAAATGGCGGCTCTGTAAGGTATTTCTTCAGGCGTCTTTTGCTTGGCATCGAAAAGTGCTGTATTTGTCATATTTTTTATATTAATCTAAAACAAAAAATTTTTTTTTCGATTACTGACACATGCCAGGGAAGTTTAAACCTATAAAACTATAAAAAAAGTATAAAATTAAAAATTAAGTAGATTTTTTAATCAAATGTTCAAATTTTCGACAATTTTTACCCCGCGAAAGTAATTTATTTACGCGATATTTTTAAAACAACAAACAAATTTTTTCGATTACTGACATGTGCAGGAGAAGGATTAACCTATAAAACTATAAAAAAGTATAAAATTAAAAATTAAGTAGGCTTTTTAATCAAATGTTCAAATTTTTTACAATTTTTATCTCAAAACAGTAATTTATTTACGCAATATCTTTGAAACTTTAGGTACATACATCCTTCCGATAGTGTTATAGACAGAAACCTCCCAAAATTTCAACCAGATCGAGCAATAGCTTTTTGAGTTGCAGCACAAGCATTTTTTGAAAATGTAGTTTCGAGATAATCGCGTTTAAAGTTTCAATCCGATAAAACTTTTAGTTTTAGTGACTTACCGATCAATCAGCGATTCCAGGCGTATACAGGGTGTGTCTTAAGCCCAGGACAAGAGACATACCGTTAGATCCGGCGTGAAAAAATAAAAATATTGGCATTAACAAAAATCAAAAATTTTAATTAGTTTCTTAATTATTACGGATTAAAGTAAGCCAGTCATAAGCGCGGGAGAACTGGCAACTCTTCCTCAGTCTCCTCCCATTGGGGACAGCCAATCATTTATTTCCCCACAAAAACAGTGACCGGTGGATACGTAAATATACTAACGCAAATAAACAAAAGAATAGTGTAAAATGTTTTTTGTCGGAAAGTAAATGATTGGCTGTCCCCAATGGGAGGAGACTGAGGAGGAGTTGCCAGTTCTCACGCGCTTATGATTAGCTTACTTTAATCTTTAATAATTAATAAACTAATTAAAATTTTTTATTTTTGTCAACGCTAATATTTTTATTTTTTCACGCTGGATCTAACGGTATGTCTCTTGTCCGGGGCTTAGGAAACACCCTGTATTAGAAACCTTCAGCCTCCTCTGAGAGTTGATTAACTTCCATCTGCTGTTGTTTTCGAGCTGTACGAGCTGCTTTTGTCTCAGAAAGACTCATCCGATTCTGTCTCGCTACTAGCGGCTCATCGGTGTTTTCGGTGAAAACTTTCGAGTAGGTGCCCACAATTTTATTTAACTTTTTCATAACTCTGAGAATGGAGGTGTAGCCTTAATTGAATATCCCAGCAGCAATATATGCTGAGATTACAATAATTTTTAGTCCAGAATGCAGGTGTTTTGGAGATAATCGCCAAACTGTCGCGTTAAAACTTTCATTAGCATTCTGGGTATAGTCACCCAAGTATCTTTCAAGTAAATCATCCATAGAAAAATCTTTCTAAATTGGTAGGAGATGCTGCTTAATCTTGTCGCCAAGTAATGGAGTAAGATCTTCAAACATGAATACATACATATTGTGAAAGAAACGTTGCTCCATCCCAAGTGCTCCGGCTACCTGACTCGCTAGTTTACGGTATGCGGGCCCCGGCGCTGTCGACTATGTGCGATAACTCCGTAAATATTTAATATTTCGATTTCTCCTTTTTCCAGTATACTCTTAATATATTATACTTCCGAAATGAACTTTACCGGCTATCAAAATTCAAGACAAAACCTTCGTGCTTAACAGAAGAACATATAAAACATGGAACTTATTAAAAACACTGTCGCAAGAATAATAGATAGATATTAGGTATCTTATTATTCGAACGGAAACCATAATGTAATCTAAATTTTGATTTGTAAAAGGGGTGACGAATTAAAATTAACTAGTGCATACTATGGTAATACGGTTTGCTCCATTTACGTATTGAAAAAGTTTGTGGCCCTGAAAAGGGCCCTTTTGTTGTGTACGGTGAGTAGCTGAGAACTCGAGAAACAAATTAACCACCAAAACCGTAGAGAGTGCGTCCTTGACGTTTAAGCGCATAGACCACGTCCATAGCAGTAACGGTTTTCCTCTTGGCATGTTCGGTGTATGTAACTGCATCACGGATGACATTTTCCAGAAACACTTTAAGAACACCACGGGTCTCTTCGTAAATCAGGCCAGAAATGCGTTTAACACCGCCTCGACGAGCCAAACGGCGAATAGCAGGCTTCGTGATTCCCTGGATGTTATCACGAAGAACTTTCCTATGACGCTTCGCTCCTCCCTTTGCAGGCTTCGTGATTCCCTGGATGTTGTCACGAAGAACTTTCCTGTGACGCTTCGCTCCTCCCTTTCCCAAACCTTTTCCTCCCTTACCACGGCCAGTCATTTTCACCAACGAAATTCAATCCAAACCCTCTTTAAGAAATATTCCGTAGAACTGATGCAATAGCTAAGATTCAAGGGGTATTTATCCTCTCTCCTATGCGTATCCCCACCACTTACCGACTGGCCAATGAGCGTCGAGCTCAACAATCGGTCGAGTCTATAAGTTAATGACCAAAGTTGACGCTGTCATACTGCATTTGAATTTTATGGTGTAAGATATTTAAGATTCATTAAAATGATTTTCAAAAAATCGATTTTTTTTTTCACAGTGGTGTTGTCCCTTAAACAAATATTGGGTAATACTGACGCAGCATCTAGGATTCGAGGGGTATTTATCCTTGCTGCCGTGCGTATCCCCACCACTTACCGTCTGGCCAATGAGCGTCAAGCTCAACAATCGGGCGAGTCTATAAGAAGTCAGTGACCAAAGTTGATGCTGTCATACTGCGTTTGAAACTTATGGTGTAAGGTTCTATCGACGCTCACAGTGAAAGATATATTAGTTGAACATGGCTCGTACGAAACAGACTGCTCGCAAATCAACTGGAGGAAAAGCTCCTCGGAAGCAATTGGCTACGAAAGCCGCACGTAAAAGTGCACCAGCTACCGGAGGAGTTAAGAAGCCTCATCGCTACAGACCAGGAACCGTCGCTCTGCGTGAGATTCGTCGCTATCAGAAGAGCACGGAGCTGCTCATTCGCAAACTGCCCTTCCAGCGATTGGTTCGCGAGATCGCTCAGGACTTCAAGACGGACCTTCGCTTCCAGAGTTCAGCCGTGATGGCACTTCAAGAAGCTAGCGAGGCTTATCTCGTCGGCCTCTTCGAAGACACCAACTTGTGTGCCATCCACGCCAAGCGTGTCACCATCATGCCAAAGGACATCCAGTTGGCTCGGCGTATTCGTGGAGAACGTGCCTGAATACCGAAGGCTTATAGAATAATAACGGTCCTTTTCAGGACCAACACTCTGTTATTTCGAGGAACATGCACATCCGTTTACACTCTGAAAGACGTTTCTAAAATTAATCAAACATGCCCACTCACATACACTTTACTATACTTTAGTCGACATATATCTTATTTAATATTTTCTTTATGGAGTGAATATTGTTTTTACTCTGTTAACATTTCTCAGACCTGGTTGATTCCATATGAATGAATATTTTAGAGCTAATAACTTGCAAGTTAAATATTTTCCCCAGTATTCATAACTCTAGCAAGAGAACTTGTGTAATAGCGGAAACGTTTATTTTCTTTAATTTAGGAATTTTAAGGTTCATTCACTGACAAGTAATTGTCAAGTTCTTTTTCTACTTTAGTAAAGGTTTTACGTTGAGAAACTAAACATTCTTAGCTTTAAAGCCTATGTTGGTCAATCATATTCTTTTTAAGGTACTTGTCGCGCAACAGTTATGTACAAAAATTTATTCCAAAAAAAAAAACAGAAACATTCAACATCTATGATAATACTGCAATGAAATATCCTTCGAAAAATACATTTAAGGTTACTAAATAACGTGGATAAATTATGAAAGTTTAAATTAATTCTATTTTGCTTTTATTATTCGTTAAAGTAACTTGGAAATGGATATACTTTTGAAAGCGTACAGTTCAGTTTTCTCAAACATTAAAATATCCGTTTCATCTGCACGGACGTGCACAATAATCACGATGGTGAGATGGACGGTTGACGAATTCTTCATTCCATCTATTGATATCTTCGAAATGAAACGTTAAACAATTTTGAAATTATTTATTCGCGTTCTCTTTATATCAATTTATCACATGTTTATCTTTTATCAATATCTCACGATTCGTTTAGATAAAAAAAAATGAAACTTATGTATAATATATCTACTACATAGAGAATCCGCATATAAAAACTGAAAACTTACATTTTTTCCCCATATTTCTGAACGGTGAATCTTAATAAAATTAGATTCGTTTTAAAAGTATTATTTATTTCAAATATCAGACATACAATTTTTGAAAAGATCTGATGAAAATGGTTTTACACGACAACTACTTTCATCTTTCTTTTTTTCATATATCGGTATTCCCAATTCCATATTTGCTTTAAAAAGTACAATATTATAAAGTTGAAAATATATAAAATGATACTCATGAAATAGTATGATGTTACTTCAAAACTGAAATAGCACCGTCTTTCACGAAATGGAGTGTAAGAGGTTATAAGTTTCATACAAGGATGGAAAATTCGTTAGAGATATGCCGTGAATGTTGAAGCTAACGTAATAATTTTTCATGGTCCT
>NW_014334441.1:0-2673 GCF_000341935.2 Cephus cinctus | reverse complement strand
GGGATTAGCCGCGGTAAACAGATTAGCTTAGTCGCAAGTAAAAGACGATCAAAGTGACAAAAGAAAAATGAGCAACGGACAAGTGACGAATATCAAGTGGAAGTTAAAAGTGATTGAAATTCCCAATAAATGGAAGTTAATAAAAATAGATCTTCCCGAGAACCGGAAACCCGACAATCAACGGAAGTGGCAGCAACGAATGCAAAAGGAAATTCCGGTGGGACCAAGGCTGTCAAACAAAACAACGAATCCCAATTTAAATAAGGAAAAAAGGAAAAAACTTCTACAAAAATTCCGCGAACTTTTTGGAGAGGAAGAAGACCAACCTAAGGGAGACCACGAGGATTTCCATATAACCGAATTAAACGATCAATCCGTAAAAAATTGGACCCCAGGCTCATCTATCTTTAAAAATTAGAACAGTTGGTACCGCATCCTAGCCCTCCTTACACTTCCGGAACTCCTGGGTATATAAAGGAGGAAAAGGAAGGAGGAAACCCCTTTCGAACGTGAGACATTAAGAACAAGAAGATGCCTACCATTAAGAAGGCGGATCTCAGAAGAATTCGGGACGGTCCAACAGAAGTGGTAATGGCACATTACAGCACGCCGAGCAACTTCAATATCCGGCTACGGAGAGACCACGAGAAGATGGAAGAAATACGGAGAAAAGTGATGCGGGAAAATAAAGTGCATATGGAACCGCAAGAAGTGATAAGTGGGGAAGGATGTCTCGTCAAACACGAGGGCACGTGGTTTCGAGCGACCATCCAAGGGATCGAAGGAGGACAAATAGTCGTGAAACTGGTGGATTTCGGTGAGTACATCGGAATCACACCGAACGCAATATGTCACATCTCAAGCGATTTGGCTGGTATTCCCGAGACCACAATACCAGTAGGACTGGACCGAATCCGGCCTCCAAAAGGAGCAAGGTGGTCACAGAAAACATGTGCTTGGCTATGGGAATTACTAGGAAGACGCACATACTTTCTCGCCAGCGCAATGCGCAGAGACACTCTAAACAACGCCTGTTGGATAAATGCTAGAGTAGCACCGCAGGGCATCCCACTGGGCCATTTCATGGACAAAAATAAGCAATCAAAACACGGCAGAGCCATCTTCACCGAGGGTACGGAGAATTATAAAAAAGGGCCTACGTCACCACCGAGGGATTAGCCGCGGTAAACAGATTAGCTTAGTCGCAAGTAAAAGACGATCAAAGTGACAAAAGAAAAATGAGCAACGGACAAGTGACGAATATCAAGTGGAAGTTAAAAGTGATTGAAATTCCCAATAAATGGAAGTTAATAAAAATAGATCTTCCCGAGAACCGGAAACCCGACAATCAGCGGAAGTGGCAGCAACGAATGCAAAAGGAAATTCCGGTGGGACCAAGGCTGTCAAACAAAACAACGAATCCCAATTTAAATAAGGAAAAAAGGAAAAAACTTCTACAAAAATTCCGCGAACTTTTTGGAGAGGAAGAAGACCAACCTAAGGGAGACCACGAGGATTTCCATATAACCGAATTAAACGATCAATCCGTAAAAAATTGGACCCCAGGCTCATCTATCTTTAAAAATTAGAACAGTTGGTACCGCATCCTAGCCCTCCTTACACTTCCGGAACTCCTGGGTATATAAAGGAGGAAAAGGAAGGAGGAAACCCCTTTCGAACGTGAGACATTAAGAACAAGAAGATGCCTACCATTAAGAAGGCGGATCTCAGAAGAATTCGGGACGGTCCAACAGAAGTGGTAATGGCACATTACAGCACGCCGAGCAACTTCAATATCCGGCTACGGAGAGACCACGAGAAGATGGAAGAAATACGGAGAAAAGTGATGCGGGAAAATAAAGTGCATATGGAACCGCAAGAAGTGATAAGTGGGGAAGGATGTCTCGTCAAACACGAGGGCACGTGGTTTCGAGCGACCATCCAAGGGATCGAAGGAGGACAAATAGTCGTGAAACTGGTGGATTTCGGTGAGTACATCGGAATCACACCGAACGCAATATGTCACATCTCAAGCGATTTGGCTGGTATTCCCGAGACCACAATACCAGTAGGACTGGACCGAATCCGGCCTCCAAAAGGAGCAAGGTGGTCACAGAAAACATGTGCTTGGCTATGGGAATTACTAGGAAGACGCACATACTTTCTCGCCAGCGCAATGCGCAGAGACACTCTAAACAACGCCTGTTGGATAAATGCTAGAGTAGCACCGCAGGGCATCCCACTGGGCCATTTCATGGTGGAAAAAAAAATGGCCAGACTAGGGTACCCAGACTTAGATGACGTGGACCCCGACGACGTATACTTGGGATCGGAAAGTGAACAAGAAGGGGAGGCCACGGACGAAGGCGATGACGGATACGCCTCGAACACAGAAGAGCAGGCGAGAAATTAAAAAGAAAGTAGAAGAAGAAACCAAATAGAATATTTTTTTTTTGTGATTTTCGTTAGTTAAGTTTTTTTTTTTTGAATGTAACAATATAGACACACACTTTTACAACCTGAACCGTCCACCTTACCTAACATTCCGAATAATAATATAGAGAATTAGAAAAATGACTTATTGTGGTGACCATCCGGCAACCGGTACGGCACAACAACAAGTCATTTTGGGGGACAGTTGTAACGTTACCAAATAACCATCCTCTCAGTACT
>NW_014334440.1:0-1267 GCF_000341935.2 Cephus cinctus | reverse complement strand
ACAGCTACTCAAGAGGCACCAATGGCAAACCCTAAAAAGGGACAGGAAACCGGGAAAACACCACTAGACACACATAGAGTATACATTTACACTACAATATACATTTATAAAAAAAAAAAACTAATACATATTTTTCAACTATACAGCATAAAACTAAACTATTTGAAAAAAAAGGGGACTGGGGCCGGACGTCCGTTCCTACTTCCCCCAGCCGGTGGTCGTTCTGTAACAGAAAAAAAAGGAGTATTAGAAAGGGAAACATCACGATGGAAACATGTAAAGACATACGCTTAGAATTTGATGCTTACCATCAGTACCACCAGCTGTTCACATCAACTGTGAACGGGGAGTCCCCGAACAGGCGGCCGAAAGAAAAAATGTCTCCTCCGCCCCAGTCCTCCTCTTCGAACAGGAACCATCCGGAGAGCGCACCTCTCGCATCCCGCCGAGCCCTCCGCTTAGCAACCATATCCGCCACTCGAACATAGCCAATCAACTAAAAACGAAGAAAAGAGGTCCGAATTACGAACACAATAGAATACACATCCAATGTTAACACACAGGCGACACTAGACGATCCTACTTACCGAAATCGTAACAGCCGGGACACCCATTCTTTATTCGTTTTTTTTTTTATTTCCTTCGTACACCTTCTCTACACTTCGACGAACAAGGCGAGAATGAACCTCAGGCCCATTCCCCAACGCAAATGTAAAGTAGCAGAGGTGGTGCATCTTCGCTATCATCAGCAAAATCACAACCACATCATGCACCATGACACTTACTTCGAAGCACACACAACCAAATTATAATGTAAACTACACTCGCGAACACCACCACGCAAATTCTCGGAAACCTTGTAACACCATCGAAAACGGGAAATTACAATTAATTTCTCCCGAAGATGAAGAACGCATGCCGATTCGCGAGGGTCGGACATAGGAAATTGTTACGCCCACCACACCCACCTCAGACCCTGACCCGCACCAAGAAGACGTCACTCTCTACGCTCCACAACCAAGAAGGATGTCCACCTCCAAATTCACCCGGAGGGACGAGAGGAAGCATCACCAAAAAGGGCGATGTTCCATCTAAGGGGGGAGATGTTACGTCCGACGCAACGCAACCCCATTGCCCTCCCCCCTTCAGCACCCCCTCAGCACCCCACTAGCAACGGTCGAAGACCACGACAGATGTAACCGATCCTCAGCGAACATGCGTTAATTATTGTAATTCGTAGATTACCTATATATATATATATATATAT
>NW_014334439.1:0-2214 GCF_000341935.2 Cephus cinctus | reverse complement strand
TATATAACATAAAGGAGAGAGGTTATAAGTAAGACCAGCATTGACGTTATTGAGTAAGTCATTTTATTTGAAAAAATCGAATTAAATAGTTTATCCAACAACGGATGCACCCTTACAATCAGATTATGGGTACACTGTCGTTATAATCATTCAAGCGATGTTCAATCAAACAAGGCACTTCCGCATGATCCATGCAGTCGTGCCTAAAAAAACGAAGGTGTTTATACACCAGACTTGGTCGAAATCCAGTCACGGAAGGCAGCAACCTCAGTGTAGACACCAGGGAATCCAGGCTGGGCGCATCCGTTACCCCATGATACAATACCAGCAAGACGGCCATTGATGGCAAGTGGGCCGCCAGAGTCACCTTGGCAGGCGTCCTTGCCACCCTCAGGGTATGCAGCGCAGATTTGAAAAAGGGGAAGACCGCCCCACATAATGTAGGCACTGTCGCAGGAGCTTTTGGAGACGATGGGGACGCTGACGGTCTGAAGGATAGTGGGAGAGCTGCCACCCTGAGTGAGGGCACCCCATCCGGTGATGACGGCCATGGCACCGACCGATGCGCTCTCGCCAGAGTTGAACAGTGGGATTGGCTGACGGGTGGAGTCAAGGGTGAGGCTGGTGAGGAGACGGTACAGACTGATGTCGTTAACTGGAATTCCATCTGATGTGCTGTAATAGTTGTCGTGGTTGATGATGGCCGCGACATCGTGGATGCTGCCGCCACTATTAGAGAAGGTGGAACCAGCGCGAATGTTGTACCAGCTCGTTGGTAAACTGCTACAATGAGCTGCAGTCACGATCCAGTTCTCGGAGATGATGCTACCACCGCATATGGGCGATCCAAAGGTACGGATCAGTACCTGGTAGGGTACCTCTTGGATGGTAGTGGGGGCGCCACCGACGATACGTCCGTTGGGGCTCAGGGGGTGAGCCTGCTTAAGGAGACCGATGGGGTCGGCTATGGAGAATGACATAAGACATATGTGAATAAATAATTGCTTTAGAATTTTTTTAAATCGTATTTAATAAGAGTGAAAATGAGACCGATGGGGTCGGCTATGGAGAATGACATAAGACATATGTGAATAAATTATTGCTTTAGAATTTTATTAAGTGGTATTTAATAAGAGTAAAAGTTTATATGTGAATTTTTTGGAGAAATTTTGTAAGACATTTTTCTTTACTCACCCGAAGCCACCGCCAGTAGAGCCGTAAGTGCCAAGAACTTGTACATCTTCGCTTTTTGAATTTAGAACAGGTACTTGTGTCGTGTAGCCAAAACTTTTAGTATTTATACGAATTCAGATCCTGATAAATTGGTTCAATGTTTATCAATTCGATTTTTATCGTGATTAGACGGCATATAGCGTATCATGAGATTCGAGATTATGATGAATCAAATCTCGGTATAAATAGTTCGTTATAGTTTACAAGAACATTCATTTATTGACGACAATCCTCACCCGCCATTTACTTCCTTGCTATTCTTTTATTTCTTATTTTATTTTAATAAAAACTGTATTTTTCATCTTGAAATTAATTTCGAAAGTCCTACGGATACATCGATTCCTCTGTTGAATATGTCAAGTATCGATACTTAAACTGATTATCAAATTTTTTTTTATTTTCATTAATTCCATAAGAAAAACAGCGGTGAAATTTTATCGAGAAATTGTTAAAATTGCCATAATCAGTTTACGATATATATGTAAGATATGGGATACAACGTGAAGGAGCGTAAATCAGTTAGAATAAATATGTTCTCCGTGGTCGAAGAGATATCGAATAAATAAAAAATAATACTAAAATTGGCAATCGTTTGGATGATAATTTGAATGAAATATCTAATCAGTAATAAATCTAAATCAGTTATATCTTGGTCACTTGTTGGCAATAATCACTTATTAGCTGCCACATAATCAACTGAATCATAGAATTATAGCTGTAGAGGTTTTCAAGATACGTCAGGTATAACTCGACGCTAATCGTGAAATATTTAATTATTGCTATATACTCTCTGTTTACAAATAAAATATACTACATCTTGCATGCCCACATAGATTTTCAATAAGCAGAGAGAACATTACAGATATTTACGTCATCACAGTAACTTTTTAAAGCAGCCTCCATTCACATCCGTTAATACGGCAGATTAGTACCTATCCTAGTAGTTCTAATCCTCTGGACCGATTTCTGATAAGAAACTGT
>NW_014334437.1:65025-97957 GCF_000341935.2 Cephus cinctus | reverse complement strand
TTTATCATCAATTGTATATTTCGTGTAAATTTTGAAAGTAAATCAAGATCCAATAATATTTATCAAAAATGAAGGTACTACACGGATATCAAGTTGGCACCGCACTTTCTTAAAATGTCTTTAAAATGTTTCAACAATAGACTTTCAATAGTTTTTTAGAAGTTCTGTAATTCCAGACCATACAAGAGTTAGATGCTCACTGTAATATGGGTAATTTCCTCCGCTTCCGGTGAAATTAGCGGGATAGAATGGGAAAACGAACAGAGGAATATGGATTCTCAACGACACTAAAATAGATACTGAGAATAGTGAAATCGTGTTAATTGATGCAGAGACAAATGTATCATACATCATAAATATATCTCCCGCGTCGATCGAAATCGCAAATAATGGTAAGGGTACAAAATTTCAACCGAAATGAAATTACTCGAAGTGAAATTGATGACATTGATAGCCTACGTTATACCAATTATTAGTTTCAGATTTTTGTCGAAGAAATGTAAGTATAACATTATTTCATAATAATAAATTTTAATTCCGTATATCTACTGTACATACTAAGGTGCTTAATGCTTCCAACACTGAGTAGCGCGACTGTTATTAAAATACTGCAGATATACTTTCCATGTTCCGTTATACACAATTTGAACAGTGCTACTGATAAAAACGGGACGATCGCACGTATACAGTAATGACATCATTTACACAGTACTAAAAGTTTATATCGGAATACATGGTAAAATCGTAGTGTTATAGATCTCCCTGTTCATCTATGGCGTTGTGCATCTCCCTACTCATCTCTGTTTTCACGGTCCAAGTTTTATTTCGGCATCGATGCGCCACATGAGCAGGTGGCCCTCGAACCAGTCTCACGTTTTTGATTGGTCAGGTATATATAGTAATACTACGCGTGATATTCGTGAGCTCCGTGAGAAGCATGGACTCCGCCTATATGGCGCGTCGACGCCAAAATAAAATTTGGACCATGAAAATTGGCTCATTGGCCATCTTCCTACCCATCTCTCATGCGAGTGTTTTTACTTGCTCCGGAGTACTACAGATGTATGGCACAACTCCTCATTGGAGGAGGCAGCCATAAGGAAAGGAAGGAAGCACTACAGGTGTGTTTGAAAATGAGCCGAGAGCACATAGCTCATCGTTGTCTCTCTATTTATTGCATGTATTTGATCGAGACACAACATGCTCTCAGCATTCTCGACTCATTGTCGAACACACATATAGTGCTTGGGAACACGTAAAAACGCTGCACAATGGACCTTATATCAACAAGGAAGAAACGTTTACTATTTCGCCACCGGTGACACCATGCTTTGGATCAGCTCCATCTACAACTATTTAAGTTTCAAGATCTGAAAAGTTGGTTGTAGATTTTTACGTGACGGTTGACAAACCTTGCATGCAGGCTTTTTCAACTGCCTTTTTTGTTTTATTTTCTATCTTTTGTACAATTTTGAGCCAGTTAGCAACAGTGATTTTTCATATAGCGTCATGCTAAACACCAAGACACTTATTTGTGAGACCGATGCCAATCATTTTGATAGATGTATACTTAACACAGGGATTCTCGAGGAGGAAGTGGTTGTTGTAGTGAGTTGATCATCGTGACGCTACTTTTAAATTTTTTTACAATTAATATTTGATTTCAGGGAAGACTGGCAGGCTGGGTAAGGTGCGAACAGATAAATGGGAAGTTTGGAGATTGGTTTTTGATGTTCATTTATCCATTGTACGAAATTAAAAAGTTGAAAAATGAATTTCGAAAACATTTCGGTAAGTATATTTCCACTGATTAAATGTTTAGTTTCGATTGAATTTATTAACATTTTCTTACAGCTCCTACTGATATTCATTTTATGTGCTTGTGTATGCACGGACACGCAGCAGTGGATGTAATTCATAGATTTACTACTTATAATGATAAATCGAAATTTGCAATTGCATTTGTGATCAATAATAATGAACTATTTGAGTTTTCAACATCTACAAAAAAGAAATCCACCTTTGAAGTAATTCTGATTGATAGCATAGTATTTCTTTCAGGAAATGTTGCACCATTAGTACGTATATTATACATACCTCCTTTTAGATTTTTGGAGATTTTTAAGATTTAATTTTCTATGAAAAAAAACTTTTTGCAGTGCAGTGATTTCCATAGATGGAAAAGAGAAAGCCTTGCCCGTCTCGAACGTTATTTATCAAGGGAAGAAGAATTTTGTTTGGGAATTTGTGAAGAATCAGAAAAGAATATTGAGGTAATTATTATTTTCGAAGATAAAGATGGATTCGGTGCATCAGCTATAGAATTGGAACAGGAAATCACAAAGTTACGTAATCTGACACGACGCATGCATTTGACACACAATGCTACTGCGACTCAGTCTGATGAAGCCTCTCCAGTAATTGATTTTACTGAATCAGAAGATACGAATACATTACCTGATATATCAGAAACTTCTACAAAATCAAATCAATTGGAAACGTGGGAAAGTGAAAGGAAGATTAAATCAAGAATCAGTACAGACTCAGAAGAACTCAGGCATACCAAAAAAAATATTGAATCAGTTTGCAAAACTGTAACGGAACAATTTGAAATATTTGGTACTCGTAGACTGTCTGACAATGTAAGTTCTGGAAGACAACCACAGTTTTTATCAACAAGCTTCAAACTCTTAAATAGTATACAGTTTATAACTATGGGTGTTATGATCGATTGTAATTCTCCTCAAACGGAATTTCGTTCTCGAGGAGCATACGACCTCGAGTTCGATCAGTTTCTAGCTAATAAGGATAAGAAGTGAAAGGGTTTGTACCATCGGTCCAATCAATTCTGGGAAGGAGAGAATTGGAAATCAAATAATTAATAATAAGAACCAGAAAATGTAAAACTTAAATTTAGTGTACAATGTATGTAATTTAATGTAAATTAAAGTTTTACAATTGCAAAGTGGGCATCCTTACATTATAAAACCAATAACTGCAAAGTACAGTATTGTAACATCTCATTATGTGAAACCGTAAAGGAATCGAGAAATAAAAGCGGCAGTGGCGAAACCCAAACTTTTCTCGGCGCTCGCGAAAGTTCTCGATTATGCTGGAAAGAGTGACAAACGTTGACTGGAATTCTTTGATGTATTCGATAACAACACAAAGTACTCATGAGGAAATGTAAAAACAATTCTTCTAATTATATTTTCGCATGCCAATAATATTTGAAAATTATTGTATTACCAACTAAAATTAAAGCTGTCCTTAATATTAAGGAACTTAGTGGCAACAGAATGTTATACACTAAGCCTATACAAAGGTCGAATGAGAATAAACCCCACAACTCAATGAATGGCTATCAGCCCCGATTCCAAGAGTTTCTGAAGTTTTGCCGCTATATCCGGATTCTTTAGATGGCTGTAACGAAACAAAAATACATTTCATAAATATGTGGTTGTTTAGAAATCATTAGTCTGATGTCAGGGAAAAGAAATTAATTCACTTACTCTTGCAAGGCCTTTGGATCGCTTTGCATTTGTTCCAAGATCAGTCTCATCGCCGGATCTCGCAGTATGCTTTGAACTTCAGGGTCTGCCATGGCTCTCTTCCGCACTTCTTCAGGATTTGAACTGACAGCCATGGTACAGGAACGATAACCCTCCAGAGCTTCAGCATTAGATGGATCCAATTCAAGTGCCTTTTGATATGCAGAAAGGGCCTTTCCCTGCTGCTGCATCCCTTGCAATATCTTACCCTTCCTTATCCAACCCTTGATAAACTTCGGATCAATCTCGACACATTTTTCGCAATCCTTTAATCCTAAGTCGAATGCTGCAAGCTTTGTATAACATGCTGCTCTGTTACTGTAATATTTTGGATCGTCTGGATTTCTCAAAATGGCTTCAGAATAATGTTTAACGGCTGCGGCATAGTCACCGTCTTTGTATTTCTGATTTCCTAATTCCTTTTCCTCTTCAGCCTTTACAGGATCAACGTATGCTTTTCTTTCTTCTTCCTTAATAATTTTGTCTATGTCAGATAGTAATGTTTTGATTTCTGGCGTTCTGTGTTCAGACATTGATTTCTCGTAATAGACCTTCGCTTGCTTCCAATTCTCCAACTTTTTGTAAGCGTGCCCAATTCTTGTAAATGCTTTGGCAATCAATTTAAAGTCTGCACGATTTTCCCGACCAATCTCAATGGCTTTCTCACACTGCGCGATACATTTTTCGTATTCTTTTTGTTCGAAATACACGGCGGCAATATTCAACAGGAACGTTATTTCCGTGGGGTCCAACTCGACTGCCTTATTGTAATGTTCAAGTGCTACTTCAAAATTCTTCTTTTTGTATGCTTCATTTCCTAATACCTTCTCTTTCAGTGCTTCACGCTTCTCTGGTGGAAGGTTCTCTTCCTCGTTTTTTTCAGGTTTCGGTTCTGGCTTAGGCTTTGGTGGTTCCCGTGCTTTGGGAGGATCCACATCCATCGGCTCATCCATATCTCCTGAATTAAAACCTAATAACACACTGAGGGTGGTAAGGACTCTTGTATCTTGTAATTTGTTACTTAAACTTCTGGGATTAGTACTTAATTCTTGAATGAGTTTAATGTATTCAGGATCATCAAGGTATGCTCTGGTTCTTGGATCATTTCTGAGTTTTACAAAAAGATCTGCAGTGTTAAAAGGATTTGGCATTCCTCTTTGTGCTCTGAGTTCAGCCAAACTATCTCGGATTTGAGCATTGTTCGGATCCAAGCGAAGACCTGCTTCGTAAGCCTTGATAGATTCATCAATCTTTCCAAGATATGCCAAGGCACTGCCCTTACGTGAATATCCCTTAGCCCAATCAGGTTTCAATTCTATAGTCTTCTCAGCATCCTCCAAAGCTTGCTTATACTCTTCAGCTTTAGCATAAGCTGCAGATCTATTGCTGTACAAAACATGATTATTACCATCCAAGGCAATAGCTTCTGTATAAAACTTTATAGCATCCTCAAATTTCCCTTCCTGCAATGCAGCATTTCCTTTGTCCTTCAATGCTGACACCTAAAACAAAAATAAAATTATAAAATCTATTTTTCCCTCTGCACACACTTTATCAAAGGTAATCGTGAATTGAACACGTGGTGTCTAAAGCAATCGCTGAAAGAATGGGACTTCTAGAACAAACCACACACTAGCCGTTTATGTCAAAAAGCTCATCAAACGAAATAAATATAATGGCTGTTTAAAAATAGCAGACGCAGGTAAACAGAATTCTTGAAAAATGTTACAAAACGACCGTAAATGATCAAAGAAGGAATTATGTAGCGTGTACACACTTTCGATATATCCTTGGTTTCTCGTCAGACAACGAGGGACTAGATTCGGTGCGGCAATAACATGTCTAAAGAATTATTCCAATTAAAAAAAATATATACTGTACTTACCTTGTCCATAATGTCGAGCAATGTGAACAGTCTAATTCGCAAAATGAAATATCACTGGTTATCTCGCGAGACTCCGTTTTGCGTATATACGATGCATACGATGATTGGTGAATCAGAATGATTCGCAGATGCTTTGTCGTACCGGTGCTGGTTTGAGAAAGCTCCAGAAGGGAAGCACCAGCGCCCCCACGTTGTTTACCGTGAAGCTAGCAGGCGCCTTTGCCTTTTTCGTTTCTAGCACATTCGAGGACTTACGTTGGTAGTTATGAGCACACATGCATACAATGCGCTCTGTGGTACTCAAATTTACCACTACGTTCAAGACTGAACTATAAGATACGATGGACTATATCAAAATACACGTGAGAATATTGCTCTTTGCACTTTTGGAAAGTGATATCATCAGATTTTTTGTACTTCTCAATCATGATTGGTCAACTGATGCCGGTGCGGCATTTCAACTATTTACAAATTAAATCAGTTACTGTTGCCATTGCAAACAGTGATAAATTTATAATATTTATAATACTTTGATATAATTGACGAGTTTTTATCTGATTCATAAGAAATTTGGGCTGCATCTTGTCAATTTGTATTCTATATATCTGATATACATGGACCATGAATATATGTATACATAACAACTCAAGTACCATTGAGAGTAGCATCCCATATAGCGAGCTGTACACAAGAGTTAGAAAAAATGCTGACAAAAAAGGTTAAATCTCAAGTAAAATATACAGACTACCAAATAGTAGGGCCTAACATGTGGCGCCTCCTACGATTAAATGTTTCTCTGCGCATCGTATTCGTCTCTGTTCATTCAAAAAGAGATAGCGTCTCGAAATTCGAACGAAGCAACTGTAATGTAAAATTTATTAATATTTTTCATTCGCGTATAATAAACAACATACGCCATACTATTATTTTAGTAAGTGCTATAGCCATAACAAAAATGTACTCGTTATTTCCAGCGTAATCGCTCTATTGCATAAAAAACAGATAATTATTCAACATAAAATTTCTTGAATGTTAAAATTGCTGACACAACCTACCTCTTTGCGTAGAGCTATAATTTTCTGGTCGCAAGTCATGCGACACATGCTGCAGTGCGCTAAAGCACCCGGCCATCCGATATTTATTTTATTTGGACGACATGCTCCGGGATCATGGTTGTACTTACCGGATGTTTGGTGGCTCCGCGTTAAAATTGACCTCAACCACCCGATACCTTTCATCCGGTCAATACATGAATTTTCATTTACAGCGAAAGCAACTCGATGAACATGTTGGAGTTGCATCCAAAAATACTTTTCACACCTGAAACTACAATGCAAATCGTAACCATTGTGCCAAATCCGTCAAACAATCGGTCCAGTCGATTAGCTTGCTCATTGCATTTGCGTCAGCGTCGAGCATTAAGATTACCAACATATTGACATTCAATGTCCATGTACATACATACAACAGGTTCGGGTAGACAATGCAGTAGTTAGCAACACTTAGAACTTTCATCAAACACTCGCGCAGCATAATCGCTAGAGTACGCAGTCAAAGACTAGTAGATGTCGCACAACGATCTGCTTTTTGACATATACAATTCTCTCTTGCATTTTTGAAATTAACAAGTACTTGGACAAAGGTAATATCGACTTCCGTACACTATACAAAATATTATAATGCCGCAGAGACTCATCCATTTTAGTAGCTTCAGTGAAGATCCTGTCTACATGGAATGTTCAAGCGAATGCACAACTGGCTATCAGTCAGCGAGACGCACAGTCTTCGTTCGGCTCCCGAGTCGTACACACGTGTGTCTCGTGGCGCTTCTCAACATCTTGTCAGCTGGGTTGATCGAAGCAGCAACAAAAACATAAATCCTGAAGTGTTTGGTTATTCAATTACCACATAAATTGCACACATTGAATAATTTGCTTTTTTACATGAGATCGGCGCTCGGTGAGTGGTGTTATTCCATATTTTCTTAATGTACTGTACTTTTGACAATCATCACGATCAGACTAAGCTGAGTAAATAAGATCAATGAAATTAAATGAAAATCCATATTTACTAGTATTACAAGAATACAAGTTTGTTTTAATACAATCAAGGCGAATTCTGATACAATATTCTGTCAGTAATATAACGCAAGTGAGAAAAAGACATTCTTTTTCTTTAAGAAGGAAAGAGACACAATGGCCCTTTAAAATTTCAGCATATCAGAGCGTATCGTTGTAAATTGAATTAAATTTCATCTGACCTTGATGTTAATCTTATCGCGTTGGTCTTATCAATTAAGAATCTCTATCGAGTTTGAATACTTCGTCACCATTTTAATCTTTCTATTACTTGCAAAAAGATTTTGACGTACATTCCTATAGCATTTAGAGTATTTCAGGAATGAGTATAATCATAATGATTTTATTGAACATATAACATGTATATCGATTGCATGAATTGTGGGTATCGTTATAAGCCACAGAAGAATGCTTTGACGGACAAGATTATAAGAAAATTTTGAAATTTTACAATAACGTTCTCGCATGGAATACGTAAGTCGTTTTATGAAATTTACTTCCGGAATCGTGCTGTAGAAAAATTTAATTTCCTTTATAAAACGAGAAATGAGGGATTTTTTACGGGGAATATGAGTCTGCGTAACAGGACGAACTCGTAGATAAAGAACCACGAGGAAGGATGTGACAACAGCTCGTGATGACGCTTTGTCCTTTTAAGAAATTTGATATTAAAATTATTGTATGACAGTTGGGTTTACAGTATATTGACGTCAATAGGCAAAATGAGTGTCATTAGTTTTACTTTACTACCTCCTCATTCATAACTGGTGCACGAGACTCTTTCTTCATTTTTATCCATGTTCGAATTTTACGATACAAGAGTAATTCATGTTAAATTCAGTGAGGAATTTGTCTTATTAAAAAATTACGCAAAATATACCAAAGATTTTACGCCTATGCTTACTAAACGTAGTAGTATTTATTAAGTACGACATCGTGTATTCGTGAGTGGCCTTGTGAATACGCGCACAACATGTAACTAACGGATGACATCATTTTGAGAAATATTTTATTTACGTTATACCACGTTGTGCCGAGTTCTCACTAATAATTAATAAAAAACGGTCGATTCGATCGAAAACGAAACGATTAGTATTCATGTAGAATAAACACGATGAACGTAGTCTTCGATAAAAGTGACATAATCAAATGCGAGTACCTAAGTGAGTCATGCTTAAACATTATTATTAACATCAAACAAAAACGCATATTTATTTGTAGCGCTGCACTAATCCATCAAAAAATCCGACCATTTGTTTTCTGTGATAAAACTAAATTCCGCTAGGGCAATAGTATCGAACTACCCTTCAATTCAACGAGATTAATGCTTTTGCCACGAGTTGACCTAAATAAATATTCTATTCGATAAGAACTGGACATATGATTATTCCAAGGCACCCAGATTCCAACCACTTTTCATTTCTTTATAGTGTTTTACGAATCCTTCAAATATTTTGCAAGCGAATAGTTTATAAGCTATCGCATCATAACCTCTCATTGTGTCAAAATGGCAGCAGAATGGCGCGAGAGAATGACATACAGAAAAATAATAAAAAGGAAAGAATCTTTATAAAAAGTAGAGAGAAGAACTCACAGTCGTCGCAGGGTGTGGTGGAAGAATTATTCGAGGAGAAGGTGCGCCACGTCTATACACCCACCCCTTACACTACCTACGCTGATCTTCCTCCCGCTTCTCTCGTACATTCATCGTGGATTCCACGAAGGAATCTTTTTCTTGCGTAGAAATACGTACGATACTAGCTATTACGAGGTATTATTATGTGTATTATTATTTCATTCACAATTACATTCAGTCTCCGGCAGTACATACAACGTTGCGTGACATTTCCAATAGAACGAACCACAATTCAAATTGACAGTAGAGTCGACAATGTTGGCGGAAAATTCCGCCATTGTCGTAGAGTAGCCTTTAACGGAGCGTCGTCACGAACAAAATACATAATAGATTGTCGTGCGTCTAGTCTCACGGCGCTGCGCGTGCAGCATTCATTGTCGTCGGCGTAATAATTATACAATGCTTAGCAACGACGCTACTTTTTATCGTTTCCAAAATCTAGTTCAATGTGTTTCTATTCGAGTCTAGCTTGGCCTAGAGAACGTTTAGTTTAACAAATGCAAACTTGTGTCTTGAATGAAATCCTTGTTACTAAACTATAGGAAACACAGAAGCCTCGTTTATTACGAGTACCTATATGGAGTATAATATCTACCACATTAAAGTATATGGGTAAGATTACCATTGATAATATTTAATCGCGTCATTCTACAATTTCTGATGTCATTACGTTACGAAGAACATTTCCTTATGACTTTTATTTCGCGAATTCGTTAGATCAATCGAACTCTATGAGTCGAACGTCGTCGTGACTCATAACCTTCTTCGATGCGTAAGGAGAGACGAGGTCGCTAAGTTTGACCTCAAACTACTGAATCCAGCGGATAGAGGTTTCTATAGAAATTCAGTATAATCGACTTTAAGATGCACTGTGTGATTAATTAGGTTAATTAGCTCTATGCCCGAGCGTTGACTCCTGTGGGTGGTTACACGAATTAGGAATGCCTACGTTCCATAACTTTACGGGACTGTACTTTCGTGAATGGTTTAATTAAGCAATTGCCCTGTTGGTGTGCGTGACTCAGGACTGACACTTCAGGGCGGAAGGAGGGATACAATGAAATAAGGGATAATTTACAATTTCTTCATTTGTCCCTTTCTTACAAACCGGGCGTTTGTAAGAAATATTTTCTTATTCTTAACAGACACACACGAATATTATTTTTTCATGTTTTATTGATTATTCCGCAGTTTGCTACCACGAGGAATCATTGAAGAAAGTGAAAACACGTCTGGCACTTGAGTTAACAGTTCACGCTACTGCTTATACATTTCCAAACGTTCTATCGATACATCGACTAACAACAAACAGCCATTGTGATGCTAGCGTGTCATGAATCAAAAAATGGGACTGAAAGAGGGTCGCGTTAATTTACTAATTAGCGTGACCCGCGACGCGATGTGACCTCCAAGAGCGATCACGTCGTGGCTATCGCGAACGATAATAAAAAGAGGGGAAAAAAAGGAAGAATATTATCCAGCATCTGGTGGATCACGTTGATGTGATTATGAGTCGATTTTATCGACGGAGATTTCATAGAAATTGAGGTCTGATAAAGAAAATACAAATTATTCTCCGGATTGATTACACTTACTGTTTTTCTTCTTCTACAGAAATTTTCGGTGCATCAAAGGATACGTGGCTGTAACGTGTCGTATTTGTTCCTTCTTCTTGATTATCAAGACTGTTCACTGTGGAAAAATGGAGGTTGAATTGATGAATCGGTTTAATCGTCTTAATCAACTATACATAGCTCTATCTGCGCCTTGAACTATAAATTAAACTGTAACTATACTCCAAGGCACGTGCCGTTAATAATACGAGGGTTCGTCTTCGTGCCGAGGCGCACTCCGGTTTCAAATAATCGGCTGAACGTGCTATTAGACTTCTTGGCCGTTAGATAAGACGGTTTCTTATCAGATACCTTGTCGCGGTCGTAACTTAGAGAATTCATAGACGATGAGTTTGCGCTCAGTTTTTTCATTATAAAAGTATAAAGTAATTTCAAAATTACACATTAAATAATATTTGTGTTCTGTGTCAGACATCAGGTTTATGTTAGGTCAGTCCATGAATTCGTATGCACTTCCCAACCGATATTGGTATTAAATATTTCGTACACGTCGCATATGAATTAGTAATCAAATAATATATTGCATCGACCACTTCTTATCTGATAAGCATTATTTCATTGGAAGCTAATATTTTTCAGATATAATTTATAATTTCTGGGTAATTATATGAAAAGGAGGATAAATTTGGAAAACGCAATGCTGGAACAAAAAAACCGGCGGCCTTGAATTGTCAGGTGGCTCAGTTAGAAGAGGACGTTGGACGTGCCTGGGTCAATGTCTATAAATAATCGAAAAAACAGAACTGCTCTCAGTCAACGACCCGAAACTGAATACTCTCTTCTTTTCCACATACTTATACATACACGAGACGCATATTAATAAGTTATGACGATAGTCACTATCGCTTATCGATGTTCTCTGACTCGGTATAGGTACGGCATACTCATGGCATGGCCGGATGACTGTTTGATAGGACGAGTCCATATTGATAACGGCTCTCTCGCAACTGCCTCTCTCTTCCAACTCATCACTCTCATCGTCATTCCTTTCAGACTGCGACTGTCTTCTTGTTCAATGTTTTTCCTCGTTGAAGCCATCCCCCGGGAGTCGAGGCGTCACGCGAAGCCTTGGGACAACTTGAGCGAACAGCTAATATCCAGAGACACAATACGCAACGGGAAGGCCGTGCCTGACGTAGATGACAGTTTGATACGATTGATCTATCGTAGAGGAGACTCCTGGCCAATTTCCGGCGTCCAAAAAAGGCTCGCAATCGTTTTGAGCTTTGGCTCATTATAGGGTAATGAAAAGGCCGCGTTTCCAAGTCAGGCTCATTGATATGCGATACTGCATCGCGAGGGCCCAGGAGGACGACGGGCTTTGTGTCGTCGTGTCGTAGAGTCGCCGGATGCGCGAGTTGGCTCCTTTTCATCCCAACAACCGCAACGACCGCACCGACTCCTTATTCACGTTATACGCTTTTGGTGCTGGTTCCATTTCAAGGAACCTTTAACGATGTCCTTTGAATTATATTTTCTCAAAATTAACTTTAATTAAATTCCTATAAAAATGCAGGTCGCATTTCACTTTCGAATTAACGGATTGTTATCGGCGCCCGCATGGCTATTGTTTTTCTTCTGCCTGTTATGTTATACGGGTATAGGATATCTGCGATACATGGAAATTGCGGAATATTCAAAATTTTTAAAATCAATTCCAACAGTGATTTTTTTTTTTCGTATCGTACGAATAACTGGTAAATACCGTTAAGTAGGCTTCTGAAGGTATCGAATTGGGATGGCGATGACTTCCTACTGCAAGCAGGAAACGCACAGTTGCGACCAGGCTGTGTCGCATTACCTTTAATAAATTAGATGCCTACACGCACGCGAGACGAACGACGTTCTTTTGCTCTTTATCACTTTATTCGCTAACGACCATCTTCCCACTTCCCTGTCACTACGCGTACATCCAGTCGTTCACTGCCGTTAAGAATTTACACGAATTAGCCAAAAATTTTGTCAAGCTCTTTCAGGTTAGTTTATCTCGACGTCTGCACGCGCCTATAACCTGTACCGTTTTATTTGTTTCAGAGGACGCGAAGATGGTCTCTCGGATCCGACCGATTAAAATCACTGCCGTAGGCGACGGTATGGTTGGGAAGACTTGTATGCTTATCACATATACGACTAAGAAGTTTCCTACGGAATATGTGCCCACTGTGTGAGTCTTTGAATATATGTTAACTTTATGCCCTCGTCGCATGCAATGTTGATTGATCGGATATATATGTATAGATTGTGAATTTCGGAACACATTGACACTCCTACCTTTAATATGGTTGATTATGTGCTACTTGTGGTTTTCTCTTGTTTTCAGCTTCGATAACTACGCGGACAACATATGCGTCGATGGACAGGAGTTCAATATGACTTTATGGGACACAGCTGGACAAGAAGATTACGAGAGGCTCAGGCCGCTCTCCTATCCCAACGTACGTTGATGGATGCTATCGAAACTGCAGCATCATTTCTGTCGGGCTTCACATTTTTCTTACTATCAATCGTATCATCCTTTCAGACTGACTGTTTTTTACTCTGCTTCTCGGTGAGCGCACGCAGCTCGTACGAGAATGTGGCGAGTAAATGGTATCCGGAGATCAAACATCATTGTCCTAATGTACCAATAGTTTTAGTCGGTAAGTTAGAGATCTCTTTTTGCATGAAACAATAGTTTCCACGTGTATTCAGGTAGAAATTGTACGTCTAATAATTTCTCAATAATATATTCACAGGAACAAAAGGTGACCTCAGGAGCGAGGGGGACTTGGACATAATCTCACTGCGTGAGTGCAAGAAAATGCAGAAGAAAATTAAAGCTTTTAAATACATGGAGTGCTCGGCTGTTAAACAAGAAGGCCTCGAAGATGTCTTCGTGGAAGCCATACGGGCAGTATTAAGAAAACCATCCTCGACAAAGCTTTGTTGTATACAATGAATTTTCAATTTCACATCGGAAGCATTGATCGTCCTTTTTTTTTCAAATAACTGTAACATTCATTTTCAATATCTACAAAGACCGGACATGGGAATAAGGTCGCGTTACATTTGTTTAGATAAATTGATATTATTCTGTATCAAAATGTTCGTTTGTACAATCGCAATATTTTATTTAGGATAATCAAAGTAATTAGACGTATAGTTTACCGATTCCCTTCTTGGCCGTGTCTAGTCTGTATAGGAGGGAGTATTGATTAATGAGCGAAGCAGGCGAAATAGCCTAACCAAAGACTTTTACAACCACCTTTGTGCCTTTTTCCTGTACAAACTTAAACCTCATTATGTATATATTTATACTACGCCATTTTTTAATGAATTTTCTTAGGTTAAGCCAATCTGACCGAATGCTTTTTTATGCTTAACCCGACGCTAGTCACATATGCTTTTTTTTTAACGACATTGGTCAGGTTGAGTAGTTAAGTAGTCCAGATTGAACTTTTGTGCTTCAGTTATCAATAAACGCAGATATATTTCTAATTTTTTTTTCATTATAGCATTATGAAGTTTATACTATCCATTAATTATGCTGTTAAATTTAATAATGACATACACACGCTTGCTAAATACGGGATCATAATTTTTGTGACCTGATTAGTGGCATACTGAAATAGGACGTCTGACCACGGTGACTAGCGTCGAGTTAACCATCCTGTCGGATTATACTGCGTGTAATTTAAATATAGTTAGCTATGCGCGAACAGTGTTTGTAATGAATATATAAAAATGAATGCCGAGAAATGTCTGGATATTCATCCTTCAAATTCAACATATCATTTGAAGGCATGGCGTTTCAATTATCAAATGCCGACTAGCAAAATACTTTTCTACAATAATTTTCATTAATTGGCTAGAAATATATTTTTTTCAAACTATAGTATTTTTATGAGTTTCAATTTTTTTACCATTTTATCGACGGGGAATTACCCTTCGATTTGTAGTTCGTAAATGAACAATTGTGCTATATCGAATCAAAACGACTATACTTACGAAAGATACCATTTATTTAACACAAAGTCTGATTACTTATCGTCAGCCCTAAAATAAAATTGCCTGACACGTTATTGGGAATATCGTTATTTACGGTATAACGAAATAATTGAAACTGTCCTTAAATTAACTTATAGCTAACGCGAGTACATTAGCCGATATTAGTTCAATTTTCAAGTCTTTCGAGCACAAGAACTATTTTGTTTTTTATCGACCACCAAATATACCCTCCGATATTGGAGTCACTTTTTGTTGAATGATCTTTCCGTAACCTCCTCGACCACTGTCAAAGTCTGATCTATACTCATCACGCACCTAAAAATGCAACAAGAACGATAATATTGGAGAGTTATTTTATTATATTGTATCCAGAACTTTTTGTTCTTAAGCATATATACCACTTAGTCTTACCTGACCACCAGTTTTTCCACGTCCATATTGTCGACCTTCGATAAAGCCTGCATCCCAGTCAGTACGAATTATTCTGTCATCGAGTCTAGTGCCATTAATATATCTCATACAATTTTCTGCATCAGACCTTAAGTAATACTCAACAAAGCAAAAGCCACATGGTGTTTTTTTGTATTTGTCTAGCCCCATAATAATACGTCTTATGTCACCACATTTTGAGAATAATTCGTAAATTTGTTCTTCTGTTGTGTAAAATGACAAATTGCCTACATATAAAGTTGTAGAATTTCGTAGTAAACGATCCTGTTCTGCCCTTGAACCCTGCCACACATAGTAATAAAATTTGGTAACCCATTAAACAGTTGAAAATACTGTTATTTACAAATGTTATTGAAGAACATAAGAAAGTTTGGAGGTTGGGAATGAAAATTAAATAAATTATGTATTACTACGTTTATAAATTTTCATTAACGCATTTCCAAGATAAAATGTACAGCTTACATTTTACTTATAATATAACAGTCATCAAAGCGAACTATCACACTTAATTCTTGATTTCTTTCACAGACTTGGAGTAAAAGGTTATGTTGTTACAAAATATTATATTCACCTTAAAATGTTGATCCCTATATGAGCTTAAGTCAACCGACGGCGTGGTGGTCGATGTCATTTTTTGTCAATTTCGAAACTGTCAAAAATTTTATATAAAATATTTAACTAGAAACAATACTTTTTGTCGAGCCCAGTCAAGACAATTGACAAATCGGCGACTATTAAACGGCATAGATGTCCCAACTATCGCTCGGAACGAATGAACTGACGGAATGAATAACCCCAGCGAATTGTGGGTAAAATCATGTAGTCTTCGAAATTTTAAACCGGAAAATCTTACTTTTTAAATTTAACAAAAATTGTGGTATCTGAAGAAAATGCGGTAATTTTTGATAATGAATCAAACTGTGCACAAAATTTTAGAGACTACCGTAGGAAATTTATTTGGAAAGGACGTTACTTGTAAGGAGCCTGTCGATAGATGCGACGATTATCAACCTGGTACTTTAGTAGAATTTGGCAGAACCGGTATTAACGTATGTATTGCATATACACAATTAATTGCGTACTACATGCTTTTATACTATATATAATACAAGCTAAAATTCGTATCACAACATGCGTTTCCAAGCATCGTAGCTACTAGAATAACAACGTAAACAGTTGCGAATATCGGTGTTCCGTTTTCGCCTTCATCTATGTCGTCAGTTATGTGACTTAGCTCGTCGTCTATCTCAAATTTAACTTAAATTTCCTCACCCATCGTAGCTGCTATTTCTCGTTTTTAATAGGAAATGCAGCCCGTCAAACAAATTACAAAAGTTACGAAAGAATTTTGAGTTATCGGGTCGGGTGTCCATATAGTGCATGTGATTTTAAATTTTAGCTGAAATATGGGTGCATCTAACGTAAGTATTTCATTCAGAGTAAAATAACGTATAATGCTCATTCTAATTATATATAAATTTAAAGTTTTTCCTTCCTGTAATATTTTTGTCAACATCCTTCATATTAATTTGGAAGTTCGTCTCAATCTTGTCAAATTGGTAAATGTTAGTTCAATTCCGAGTTTCATGTTCAATACACCTGGTAATGTTTCAACTCAGCTGATAATAGTTGGATTGTGCATTAAAAGAGGGCTGTCGTCTTTCTTCGAAATTTTCGTCTGCTTAGAAATGCAGAAATTTTGATATCCTTCATTCGCGTTAATAGTAATTTCAGATAAATTAAAAACATGAACGGGTTTAAGGTAATTGCGGTTTTTAACATTTGCGATTTGGGTTATTACTTACAGGTTATCAAGTATTAAACCTAACCTCGTGACTTCATAGATAGTCAATTGGTTTTGGCAACCGAGATAATTTTCTAAATAGAAATTTACAATGACTTTTAATTTCTCTCGTATTCTAATGTAATATTAATAAACACGTATCGTTTAGAATATATATTTTTAATTTTTTTTAAATCAACTTATTGAACAATTAGATCTACGATAGAACATCCGTGATATATTTAGTGGAGTTGACAGTCCAGTTTATTTCGATGACGTAATAGACACGAACAATTGGACATTATATAATATAAATAATAAATGTAAAATAATTATATATTAAAATTTTACTAATTCATGGATAAAGTTGGTAGGAGAAATTATTGCTATATTTTCTTTATTATAAGGGTAATAATTAACTAATTCTTTATAGATTTCTTATATATAATTTCAAGTATGTACTATGTTTTTATATAAAGCTGGTCAAGAAATTCATGATGCCCTGTGGATTATGTGCTGCAGTCCCGGCAGTAAAACCTGCATCTTCAGAATCATGTCCAGAAAACTGCAGTAATAAACTTGAGGGCAAAAAGCTTATCAGACCATCAGAGCTTCCTATTTATTCTGCAGACGAATCATGCACCAGGCAGACACCATGGTAAAGCACAAGTAATTCAATTTTTTAAACAGTGTCTGTTCATAGTATTGGAGGGGGGGGGGCATAGTTACTCTAAATATAATTTCTTTTTCTAAGATTCAGATAATTTTCCTTGCAACTTATTCTTTTAATGACAATTACAATTTCCAAAAGTATTATAGCTGTAGAATTTTTTAGCCCGGATAATAATTGTGCACCTTCATACCTGGAGCAGGGCTTTGGAACAATTCGAAAAACTGTCAATAGCTTGGTTTCTGAATACTCAGCTGTAACAAGTACAATTAGTGACACTTATGATACTGGACTTGAGCACAGTCAGCGTAAGTTATATTCAAATAAGTCAAATTGAAAATAATAATGCAACATTTTTTCAGTGTTGCATAAAATATTTTAAATCTTTGTATATACTGTTGATAAAAATAATTTGCATATTTCTTTGCAGTTCTGTTAGACTACCTACAGGAAGAAAGCAACGTCCTACCACGATTGGGTGCTGTAGGAATTGGTGGCTTAACTGGCTTAATCTTTGGTTTAAGAGGTGGAAAATTTAAGAAATTAGTTTATTCTAGCACAGGGGCTCTTGCAGTAGGTGCTGTATGCTATCCAAAACAAGCCCAGGAAGGTGTCGAACTAGCTAAGCATTATGTCAACATTGGCTACAACTTCATCTATGGGGGTAAGTAATTTTGCATAATCCAATTATCTTAATAAATAAACTTGTTATAAGTGTTCATTCATAACAACCCTTATACATCCTTTAATTAATAATTCCATAAATCAGTTGATCCCTGCGTAACAAAGCCTGTACAAGCTCAGCCCGAGTCCAAATGTTAAAAAGATTTACAAATGAAAAAGCATGGAGTATGAGGTACATAAAGTGCAAAAAGATATTGTCCCCCTAATATTGTTTTATAAATGAACTATAACAGTAAAAAGTCATGGTATTTGTTGATTTTCTATTTCAGTAAAACCAGGAGATGAAAATGAATTGCATATCGAGTGGCCGGAATTCCCAAAAATTAAATTGCCGACATCCCTGTCGGAATTCGTAAGTTTGGCAACTGACTCTGGAGCAGCTGCCATCGCAGCTGTTAGCTCACTGGCGAGTAAAGCTTCGGAAACATTACAGGAATCAAAGAAAGACGTAGGTATCAAATAATTTATATGAATAACCGATTAGTGTGTAATAACAAACGTATTTGAGGGTATGGATTTCTTTTCAGGCAACGTCTCCAGATGATGCATCTAAGTCAAAGCAAAGCTAAGAACTCCGTCTCATACGAAATAGCATCTACCATGATTGCTAGGATCACTTAAAAACCTCCCGCGAAAACATTTACATAGTCCACTATAGTTTTAGGAAGAATCACCACACTGCAAAAAAAGTAAGTTGTAAAGATGATGGAAATGCTTTGTTAAAATACAAAAGGCATGTGAGGTACTGAGTTGTATAATTATTTATTGCCAATCTCGTGAAATATAATTATAATTTGAAATGTCGCAAAATGGGCGACATTTCACTCCGCTCGAGTGATATAATTATAATGAGCAGTTTAATTGAGATGCCGCAAGATATCGCGAGTTGAAAACTGTTGCCGCAAACCGTCGACTGTCGAGAGATGGCACTAGCAGTACGTTATACCAGGGGGTGGTGGATCGCTCCGTAGCAGTCGTCAACAAAATCGATGATAGTCGCCGGAACGATAGAGCGGCCGAAAAAGTCTAGCGGTTGCCGCTCCGCGAAAAGCGAGTGCTTTGAATATCGATCGGGAAAATACGAACGAGTCGTTTGTGATCGAGTTAATAAATATACTTATCATTTCTCACATAATCGTCTTTTGAAGTTGCGGGAAGTTCGTGAGTCTACGGAGAGCCCTGTCGCGTGTGTTGACTGTATGTTGCCACTGACCACGGAATCCAATAGGAAAATCAGCGTGCGAAACGTCCGTTTTGCTTCGAGGTTCAACGGCCCGCTGAGCAAAGCCGAAGATCCTTAAAGACACGATGGCTGACCACAGGAAAATGTGAGTAGATCGATAAACACGCCGGTCCGAGCAGCCGCCATTAAACATCTGTAGTATCTCGGCTGACTAGCGCAGTCAACTCTACTCTATACAGTCATATCTTTGAATATAGCACACCCATAAGATAATTACGTGCATTGTCATTCAAAAAATGTTAAGACACGCTTTAACTATGCCCTTTTTCACGTGTTCCCCTGTGTTTTGATTCTCTGGCTGTCCTACATTATTCACAGCATATTCAATGGCGATCCATTTTATCGGCTTAATTATTTAAACCCGTTGTGGCATAATCAGTCTACTGATATCCTTGACATTTCTTATACATTTACAACTGAATTCCTTTTCCAAAATTCTAGAATACAGTAGAGTTTACCAATCTTTGTTGTAATGCACGTTACCTTCGGGCGGCCCCTTGACTCGATCAAGATCAAGCTTTCACTTTCGTTTGCGAAACAAACATGTTCTTGTATTCGTTAATCGTTATCACATGGCGAAGGACCAAACTGGTCCAAACCGATCAATGAATATAAGCACTTTTCTTCATTTCAGTCACGAGAATGGTCGAGAATTTTCCCACGTCATTACTTAGTTGAAAGATCCAATAGAATAACAGTTTGTGCTACTTAAGAAATTGCAGAAGATCATTGATGTGCACTCTTAAGCAACCCAGCGTCATAGTCGTGAATATATTGGAACTCGATTCAATGTAACAGCTAAAAAGAAAAAATACGTTGCACGAAGCGTTAAAAGTGCTGAGGAATATCAACGATTGAACCCTGGCATTTAATAATTGATCACTTTACTATCAGGCAAACAAGAATGATCGATTCATTGATTGTTCGATATGGCTTTTCAAAAAATTGCTGTTCACCATTAAAAATATCTAAGAATTAATAAATCAGCAATGACAGTGTACATAATCAAAATAAGATTCATTCAATATCATTGGTCTCTATCAGTGGTGCTTATCAACGATTATAATTCAGAGTCTGGTTCGCTCGTTACCCCCGGTATAGGGAATTCTCGTCCGTAAGGGAAACCTAATCACGTTCACCTAATAAACACCGGTGTAAGTGCGAACCATCTAGAAATGAAGATAAGACACGTGAAGTGGTCTACTGTATGAACATCGAGCAAGCTGTCCTTATCTTTAACGTCCGTTTTGAAATTAAGCTCGTTTTCATAGTTAACATAGAAATCGTTCTGACCCGTCCAACGTGGCTCTATAAACAGACATGTAAAATCCACGTTACCTGAGATAAGAGTGGTCGGAAATATTACATAGAATCTTGTGTAATTTTCAGCTGAAGCTAATGTCACGGGATTATACATACCATTGTCGTAGGACCACGGTGAATTGGACTTTGCATGCTGAATTCCTTCGTAGCTCCTGAAGTGATATGAAAATTTGTTTGATTTTGTGCTGACTGGATTTTTGCACGGAACAGAAGGATTCACGAGGGAAGTCAGTTTCGAAGAAGAATCCTGAACAGAGATTAGATGAACGTAGAAGTGAGAGAGAGAGAGAGCGAGGGGGGGTGACGCTAGGAGAGAAAGCCAGAACTAGAAGACGGCCGGTCGATGTCGCCGCAAGGTCGCTACGTATCGACACTTTCTCTCCTTGCTCCTTTCTCTCCTATCCCGAGTCTCCCTTGAACCCAACGACCCACACCCGTTCATCCCTCGACTCAGACGCCCTTGCGTTCCTTTCTGCTCTCTGCTGTGTTCTGCCAGACGTTCCAAAGCACTCAAACGGTATCGGGACAGTACGAAATGTTCCTGGGCCGTGAGACAAAGGCAATTACAACGAGGGACGCGGACAAACTTTGTAGAGGCGTCTGCGATGTGATTCCTTGGCTTTGAGAATTTTCGTCGTTCTTGTCGTTTGAATTTCAGAGGGTTAGAAGGTCAAGGGCAGCGATCAGTTACGAACCAGTCAAGTTCTCTGGGCTAGAACGAACGGAAGAACACGTTGTTTCGGTTCTCGGATGAAAATACGACGAGAAGGGGGAAGTTGGACAAAAGCCTGCGCAAGGCCGTTTACTAATGAGAGGCCGAGCGATTTCCTATAATTACGAAGGTCGTACTTAACATTTTGGGGAAAGAGAAGATGCAGCTTTAGCTGACAAAAATAATAGCTGTATCAAAATTGTTTTTTAACAGTGTCTAAAGTGTAGTGAAAGAAAATTTTGTAATTGAAATAAAGTTTACAGCGTTCTTATGAAAATATATTTTATTCGGGTATGGAGCCGCCCCGGTAGGCGATGGGGACGTAACACCGAGAAATGCTTGGAAAAATATTCAAGGTAAGAATTGATAAGAGGTCGTAATGCTTTAGAAGAACGTTTAAGGGTCGAAGTCCTGTGACTGGGAAAACACTATTCTCTCACCCTTGCCTTTTACATTCCGTACAGCTGTGCGCCATGGCCTACTAGTTGCCTTGTACTGCCGTTCCCGATAGAGCGGCGCTGTTGTTGGCGATCTGGAATACTGGCGGGGATTAATAGGGTAGCGGTTCTGCTCGGTGATTGGTAGATGGGCGGTGCCCTACTCTTGAAACTAGCCGAATCCGCTCGATTCGAAACATCCTCAGTTGCGTCGAGACCGTCAGACCGTTAGATTTTCAATTTGAATTCGTGTATCGTCACGGGACGCCGGAATTGCGTCGTCTCTTCGCTTCTTCGTTCCTTTCGCGCTTCTACGAAAGGAAAACTAAAACTAGTCAATATATCGTGTGCCACGGCTCTTTATTATATATCGGTCGGATCATGCGAAGGGGTAAGACTCTTTGTCGGATGTTGACGAAAGATTGGTCATGAGGAAATATTTGCTTTGAAATTCTCTTGGAATATATTTTACACACTTACTGGCTTATTTAACTCTAGGATTCACTTCGCGAAGACAATACTTTACTCTTGAATTCCAAGCGGGTTTTACTCTAGCCTTAGGGTAGACATAATACAAATACGAATCTCGGTCAAGACCAAGGTAAACAACATTGTACCTTTGTCAACAATACGTGAATGGCTATCCCAAACATTTGCAATGGTTTCACGAGAAGCTAGTAGTGATCGGCGCAATTTTTTCTCACCATGGAACAAACGGGCAAACGTAATTGAAGACACTTGAATTATCTGTATGTTGGTAGAATTTAAAAGGTGGTAGCAATGTGAGATTTCAAAAGTGATATTTAAAAATTTTCTCAAGAGAAAAGATTGGTCCGATAAAAAAAATATCAGGTGGTACTCAAGCAGGTGACAAATTTTAAACGAAAGCTTATAGAAACGGGATACGATTTATAAGGTCGGGAAAAGAAAAAGTGGATTAAAGAGAAATTTAGGGGAGAGGAAAATTGTTCGCTGGAAGCTTTAAAAGGATTAACTATACTGGAGAGTTTCTGTTGAAAATCTTTTTGGGGTGGAGGAGGAGGACGAGGAGATCGGCGTGGGCGGAATTTATCGAATGAATTTGTATAATCGCAGTCGCGTCCAGGAACTTTAGAGCTTTCAGATCTGCGGTTAAGTGCGTCGAGAAAGCTCCTCGAAAGTTCTCAGCTGTTGGATCCGAGCCAACATTGGATGATAACCTTCACTGCTGTGCTTCTCTTTCATTTACTCTACTCTCTGTTCTTCTCTCTTTCTCTCTCTTTTTGCTTGTCATCTATTCGCAGCGGGTAACATCACTTCCACTGTACTCAAAGTCACCGTAGTCGTTTATTTGATTTCCTTTTCTTTTACTCCTGGAAACTTCGTCTGGCTGCGTCCCGGTAAATAGCCAATATGGGATCCAATTTTTATATTACTAAAAATGGGGGATGACGTTTAGTGACGCGTGAGAATATTGACATTTTTCGGAAATTTTAATTTTTTGTCACATTTATTTAACGTAAAAGTCATTTCAAGCCTGCTACTTGGCTGCGCTCGTTATACAAATTTTTTCGAATCTAAAATTCGTTACTCGACCTGGACTTTAGGGATTTCTCATTTTTACGATGGTTAATTGATAAAACATTTTTTTTTTAATTACGAACACCAGCCCTTGTTTACGATCAGTTTTAGCACGAAAAAAGAAGAGGGGTGTATCGGATTATAAATAGTAAGAGACCACACGACAGTTTTTTATGCTAATATAATTTAATTATTTATTTAATTTGATTATACATTTGTATATTATTTATTTAACGAAGCAAATATTTATTTGATAAAATTAATTATAACTTATTATATTCTTGTACCTACCTATCTCCTTTGTTCAATATCCTTATTGAGTGATCGATCATTCTAAGGTAGGAATAGTACAGAGGCTGATCAATAACTGTACTTTTTTTTTTGTTGACTTCCTATTCCGCCGGTTCGCCAGAATATCGGTCGGGTGTTAATTTAAATCTAAAAACGGAAGAGAAATTGGAAGGAAAATAACCCGTGTATCCCAGCCTATGTTTTTGTAGTAGACCCGACCATCTCGTTCCGTTTTATAGGGGGCAGCAGCAGCAGTCGCCTACGAGCCTATCTCCTATATAACCCCGTATATGGGGATGAAGCTCAATGATTAATCAAGGGCCGTCATACTGCGATTAAACTAGGAAAAGATTAATTTGTCCACGTGTAGCATACGCTATCTTAAATTTTCAAAAAAAAAAAAGAAAAACTGCCTTTTCTCATCCTCTATTTTATTATAATTTTCTAATCCACCCAATATACAATAGCAGTATGTCGCACGTTATCACTCCTCAGATTATAGAAAACCGCCTATTATCAAGATTGCGAAATAGCATTAGCCACTGTGTAAGGCATTTTACTTAGAACACAAATGGCGTAGATCCCATACAGTATATTGCGTATATATAGAACAGGGAAGAGATAAAATGCTTTATAGTTTCCAAACCATGACAAATAACGCTACTTCCCATTTCCCTATGGTACATTAGTCTAGTGATAAATGGCGCTTGAGCATTTCAATGGACCCGATGATATGGGATGCTGGGCTCGGTGAGTATCTAACTGGGAAATCGATTGGAAGACGAATTTACATGAGATTCTGTATGAGAGTGATCACTTACTTACAATTCGCTATCCCCTTATCAATGATAGTCTTAATTACCGTGACCACTGACAAGCTGTGTTAAGTGAATACATCAAATAAATCAAGTGCAAATATATTTTCAGGTTCGCAATGTTGATTTTTTAAGAGAACAATTTTTTTTTTAAATTCCGAAATTCGTTTCCGATACATTTTCTACGGTCGAACGTATTGATCGACGAGAATAATGATAATAGTAATGGAAGGTACGAGGGGGCTGTGTTTGATAAGGTAATTCATTAACGTGTCCCACTTTTTAGCGCGATCAAGATTCTGTCTTTTTAGCGCGATAGCCATGACTCAAACCATTATAAACTTTACGCATGGTTCGTGTCTCGGCTAATGGTCGATCATCTTTTTTTCTCCATCCTCCAAACTCGCTGGACCATTATGTTTTGGTTGTCGCTGCTAATGGTCCTATGTTAATTCTAACCTCTTTTTTTTTCATCTCTGTTCTCATTGTCCTCCAGCAACCCGTTAGGTCCTGGCTATTCGTGCTAATGGTATCGTGTACTTTTTTTTTTCTTCCTTCAACCTTGCACCTGTAGCACAATCGGTCAATTAAGATTTGACGATACAGCGCGATCTGCATATCCAATAAAAAGGGGGATGCTGTGTAAATCGATTAAACCGACGGATAAAACGCGAAGATGAATTCTCCACTTTCTGAGAAAGAATTCACTCGCGATGAAATCTCTTGACTTTACTACTTTTTAATTTTCAGAATTCTCTCAATTTTCTTTTGATCTTCTCAGAGACGTCCCGAAAGTCGGGATGGCATCTTGAAAATTTTTCAAAAAACAAACGAGCAACGAACCAAGTCCAGTTGCTATTGAGGAAAAGTGAGAAAATGAATAGGGGGAAAAAAAAGTGAAGGTCGCATTCTCAATCGGCGACAAGATTTTGTCAGTTCGGAATTTAACCTTTGACTCGCTCAATTCGCCTTGATTCCTGTAGAGCTTCGTCCCGATAATGACGGCCGATTGAAATTCTCTAGTCTGAGATCAGCCGTGTAACAAGATTCAAGCTTGTATCTATTACGGGTCTTATCAGCGCTATTGATGACTAACGTGCACATAGGTATATGCTGTGAGAGATAATGACATTTTCATTATTGGAATTGACTTATAGATTAACGCGATTGCCGATTCGATCACAGATAATTGTTGGCTTCTAGAAAGAAATGCGTCTGTCTTAACACGCAGTTGGTTGGCTTTTTTTTTTTAAATAACTGGAGAATTGGCCAATCGATACTCGACTTGGTCCAAATTTTCCTATTGTGTTTCGAAAACTCGAGAACGGGAGGAAAAAACGTTCACGCTACGTGCTCTTCTACTTTATATTTATGTACTCTGATTATATATATATATATCAAATATACCTCCGTATCATGTACTATATATATATATATCTTGATAAAAAAATTCAGTACGTAGGATCGAGGATATTCCCCTCATTTGCACGAACAAATTTTATCCCGTCAGTTGGGATTCGCGAGAAATTTACATGAAAAGTCACCTTAAATCTCATATCCATAGATGATATATACAGGCTCGAAAAATATATATGATCGCTGAAAAAAAAATAAAAGTCCATCACTCTTTCTCTCAGCCCGCTCGTACAAGGATAATCTCCTGTAAACCGTACGATTCCAATCTGATTTTACTTCCTTTCCAAAAAAAAAAAAAAAAGTCTCTAAACGACGTCCATTCTCTACCGCGTTTCTCGACGTGTATCCGGCTGTGCTGTGCGCACGATGAAAAGGCGCCCTATTGTAGTCTGGAGTTCGAACCGGGAAATACCTCGTAGACGCGGAAACGTAGTGGGACGACGGACGGGAAATCCGAAAAGAAAAGAAAATACAAGGGCGCGTACCAGTTTCGATTTCCAGAAAAAATCCTCGACCTTAGGGTCACCGGTTGACAGACGGACTCTACGAGCTTAAATCCACCAATGGAAATTGGGAGGATACCGTGACCCCTAGCGCTCTCCGTGTTCTTTCGCGGGAATGCTGTTGCGCAATGTGGACTTATCGTACGTATACGGAGCGACCAATGTAAAGTTTAGCAACGCTTTGAATTTGCTGGGATATAAAAAAAAAAAGAAGAAATCGCGTTCGAGGACGCTCGTGACCGTGAATAGTGGATGCATCGTAAGAGGATTTTACTGGTAATCCAATATGCAGCTAACTAGTCTTCCGCCATGTCAGCACCAGCCTTTTTATATCGAACGAGTCTCCATTAGAGGGAATAAAAGACTTTTGTACGATGTACAGATATATTCCTTAAATTCATGATTTTTCGCTAAAATATCCATGTGAATTTTTGGAATTTTTTCATAAGCTTCTAGTATCAGCTTTTTTTTCCTTATCTTCAATCGGTATGACACAGGGCCGATACGACCACTCTTTGGTTCTGTTGAAAGTAATTCATTTTTACGTCATTACTAATTCACGGTGGCGACGCGGAATATCGGGAGGGAACGAAGAAAAATTTTCAATAAAATACAAACCTTCGTTTGTTTCTTTGCAACGCTAATACTTTTTCTCTCTCTCTCCGGTGCTCCTGATTCTTTTGTCTGGAGCCAGCCGAGGTAACTCTTGTAATCATTGAAAAGAGCTGCTGGGGCCAATAACATGGAGCGGGGGGTGAGGGGATGAGAATGAAAAAAACAGAAAAGAGATACAGTGTCGAGCATGGAAAGTAACTATCGGGAGAGAAAAGGGTGACCTTGAAGTCAGGAAACCATCCCCTTGGCTTTTCGTTGTTGCTCGAGACTTCTCGCAGTCGAAATACCCTCCGGCAGTCCCTTCAGCTGGCCTCAACCTACCTCAGTCAGCCTTTACCCCCCCTGGCAACAACTCAGCCAACCCTGGCATTGTGCGATTGTCTAGCGAAGTAGGCCGCCACCACCTCCTCCACCTCCTCCACCTCCTCCACCTCCGCCATCGCAGTAGTCTCCCTTGCATTATTAACGTCGTGGATGAATCCCGGGCTGTCAGGTATACATCCTAACCAAACAATTCTTTTACAAAGTAACATTGATACGTAGGGAAGTGGTCCGTTTCTACGAAATACCTTTACCACCCGTTACTAAGAAAGCCTGCCGGTATGCAAGCATAAGATTATGTCTCTTGCGAATATTTTGGTCGGACTGTACACGAATCGAGTGGATTAGAATATTCGAGAATACCGAATGCACCGAAGTCTAAAGGACCGAAGTCTTTTCGTTGGCAAAGTCAAATATTAAGGGTGGCTTCCGTATCTTCCCTCGAGGGAGAGGGAGAGGGAGAGAGGGAGAGAGAGAGAGAGAGAGAGACTGTCTCGTAAAGGAGTTTCTTGTGCTCCGAGTATTTCCTAAGGAGAGAGACAAGGACAGAGACACGGCAGACCAGTGTAAATTCTACAGGAATTCTCGTCTCGTAACGGATGAGGGATCCCCATACCGGTAATAAAATCGTGACGCCCAGGCTGCACGAGAAGGAAGTCACGTCTCGTAAATTTTGGTAAACTTTACGGCCAATCCCAAGGGGCCTCTCGTCAGAAGATGCTGCTGCGCTACGCCAGTGGTTTCCACTTGGTATAAAACCCAGATCGATATAACCTGGAAAACCGAGTCCCGATTCTAGGCGAATTGCTTTCATTATTTCATGAAGACGCGAACGAATTGCAATCGTCCCAATTCTAAGGAATCTTCCGCGGGAGAATACAATGGGGAGCAGTCGGACGATCAGGGGGTCAGAGAGGAGACGAAGTCAGGTAGGAGATCGTCTCGCTCACGAGAAAAAAAATTTAACTTCTTTCTTTTTTTTTCTTTCTTTTTCTTTACCTTTTCTTCCTGTTTTTTATTATGCAAACGCAAAACGTCCGTTAGAATTTTTATTGTTTTTATCCAACGTAAATTTTGTTTGGACGTAAAATTTGAAATTTTTTTTCTCCAAACTTTTTGTCAGCCACTTTGCAAGTCTTATTTTTCTTGCGCGACCGGGCCAAGGGGCAGTCGAATGTTTTATCAAATCGGCCATCTCGCCCCCGGCCCCGAATATCACTTTTCGTTCTAAATTAAGAATTCAGCAATTTCGCAAGCTCGCAATTGTGGATTAAAAGTGTGGATCGACCAAGGAGGGGCTCGGCTGTCCTTCCTACCTCTGCAGCACGTGACGTACGTTGCGTGATACGTAACGTTCGAATAGTTATCTGCTTTGAAAAGTCTTACCCCACTGGCCGTGCAAAATATACGGCATATAGGACAGCCGTGCACGAACCATCAGGCTGCGATGGCAAATACGTAAAGTGGCTTGATTGATGGGACAAATATTAGTTCAGTAGCGTACCTTCGTTTACCGACCCCCCGAGCATATTTTTACCCTGGCTTTAATCATACAGCCACCCCGTGCACGGAATTGATCGTCTTCGGTGAGGCTGGATGATCTAATAATTTTCATTAGTTATCCACGATATCAAAGTTGCATCGCCAGGGTAGCTAATTGAGAATTCGGAGTAAAAAGCACAGTTGTAAGAGAGGGATGTGGATCGAGGAGTAGAAATAGGCCGCAGTGGGGTAGCTTCACGAAATGCCATCGTATTGGTTCTCACGGGGTGGCAACGGGGCAGTGGGCTGACCTCATGGGGATGAAGCGGGTGGGTTAGGCTTCGTTCTCTTCAGTTTCCCACCGAAAGGCGATCAATACGGGCCTTTTGCCTCGAAGAAGGGAGCCCACTCTCCCTCTCTCCCTCCCACCCACATACACTCACTCACTCCTTGCTTCGCCTACCTGGAGAACGTTCTCGGCTAGAGAGACCGGTCTCAAGGTGGATGGGTGACTGGTCCTTGCTCCTTGCTGGGACGCATCCGAAACAGAGTGCAGAGACTGGCAGCAGGTTCTCCGGTCGCCGAGCGATGCTGCTGCTGCTCCTGCTGACCTTGAGCTGCTTGGTTCCTTTAGTCTCTACCAGCGCACTGACACACATACCTGCCGATACGCTAGGAGGACTACTTGCCTTTCCTTCTCTCTCGCACGTGCACCTATTACGTATTCATGTGACGCTGCTTCACCCTCCGATGAGACTATGGATATTCCTGGATACATTATAATGCATATAACGCGGCAAGAAACATGGATCGGAGTTACGTCCTGTGTCTCTGTACTGTGTGTCACAATGTAACTAGGTCTCACCACGTGGAACATGGTACGTGGAATTGCGCGCATTGTTTTTTCATGACGTCATCGCGAATGCGTGTCCGAGGGAGGGAGTGGTAACGTCTCGAGAGACAAGATACTAACACAGTGTAGCGATTGGCAGACGTTGATTTTGGGTTTTGTGAAATTAAGAAAAAAATTTATGAAATTTGTACGCTCTTTGGGAATCATCTGGGACATGCTGTTTGAGAATATTCGTTTGGTTTTTCGGTCATTCATTTACGGTCAGGTGAATCGGGCTGCTTTTTTGTGACGTGACGTCACACATGCTTGTTTGTCGACAAAATTTGATCTTTGTTACTTGCACACTGAATTTCGGCTAAAATTTTTTTGACTTCAGTCAGCGGACTTTATCTTGGCCCGAGGGACGTTCCAGCGATAGTATTCCTCTGGGCGGCTTGTTCTATAGTATATAAATAACGCTCGATTATAGATAATCGAAGACGGAGGAACATGAGCGCACTCTCGAGTCCAAATAACCGAGATTTGTCAGATTGATAAAGTTGGGAGAATTATTGTGCAAACGGTTGCTCGTCATCTTCGACAAGATGATCTCTCGAATCTTTTTTGTTTTTATTTTGTGAAATGACGAAGTAAAGTGACGTTTCTTGTTGTCCGATAAAACGTATATGTAACGCGTCTATGAGGAAACCCGCCTGGTTCGGAATCGCAAGACACAACCGTAACCAATATTTGACATTCTCGTGATTCAGATTCGTCCAGTGACGTGACGTTTGACAATTGGCTAATTTCACGTTACGCTGTGTATAGGCTTCCAGCGACTGGCTCGGTCCCGCCGAGACGGAAATACTGTGTAAACGTGGAACGCTAGTGCCGGGTCGACATCGTCCCTCGCAGTTTTTCCAAGAGTGAAACTGAAGTTTCGACAAAATTGGGACTTCCGTGAAAATCTATTTTTCGCAAGTTTTCGCAAACTCGAGAAATTCACGTGAATACAAAGTTACCGGAAAAATGTGCGTCGGTGGTCTGGAAGTGTCTTGAAAGAGTTTGGACTCCTCGTCGCGGATAAAGTCGAGCTCGAGATCAAGTTCGAGCGGGATGGCCTTGTTTCCGGGAGGTGGCGGTGGGCCAGCTGCAGGACCAGGAGATCCTCCAGGTCCTGCCGGAGGACCTTCCAGACAGCGGAGTCTCAAGGATCGACTTCGCGAGGGCATCACGGGCGGTTTTACTTGGCAGTGAGTACTTATAATTTTCATAATTAGGATTCGAATGAAGTCTAACGAAATTGTCCCTTTGTTCTGTTATTTATTTTCATTGTGTCTTTGCATCCATATGGCTGAACGTCATCAGTATTCTCTTATTTCTGTGTGTGTAGATTAACGGATAAAATCTGACAGTTTTATCGACCGAACATTCGTATTTACTCGGTCGGCACGCGGAAAATAGTTTCGCACGATCGCCGCCAGATGGCGACACCGATCCCCGTCTATCCTACGCTTTCAAACCTTTAACCGAATCCAATACACAGAGCGCACCTAATCGAATTCTAATTTCTACGAAATTAAAACGTGCTTGTCGCCCAGTGTAATTAGTCCTCGAAAATATTGCACAACCGAACGACTCGCTTTCCTCGTACAAAGAACCTGCATATTTTAACGGCAAGAGAACACAATGAAACGAATTCGTCAAGTAACGAAATTTGCGTATGATACGCTGTGTATTTTTCAAAACTCATTACTTTCTCCTTCTTTCGCGAGCTTATCTTACATTTTTCCTTTTCTTTCACTTCTTGATAACCACATTTCATCCCGAGGCTACTGCATTCACGTACATCGTAAATAAATTAGATCAGCGTGTCCGGCAGCGATTGGACTCGTAAGACTCTCGGGCAAAAGTAAATTTCTCGTGCGATCGATTACGTTAACCCGTTCCATGCTGACTATACACGGATATAAATTAGCTCATTATTAACGATCGTCTGGTTACGAAAGTACGTCGATATCGACGCTACAGCTAATTACTCCCTAACTCGAAGACCAGTTAGGAAACTAGAGCTTCGTTAAAAGCGGGGGAGGTCGTCGGGAATTGCCCGGCTAATTTTCCAATTAGTCGTCACGTTTGCGAAACCCACTCGGACAGGCGATTCCGCGGAATCGGCCAAGTCAACGTTACACGAGTCTGAACCGCTGCGTCCTACAATTACGTGTAATTATTAACCAAAGGAATATTCGGAGCAAGTGGGTGCACATGTTTTTCGTGTCTCATTGAATTTATTGGCCGTAGCGAATTTTTATGCGAAGCATCGGGACGGGCCAGGAATAATGGTAGTCACTGACATTAATTAATCAAAATAATAATAACTCTACAAATTATCACCGAGTAACCAAGACAAGTGGGTAGAGCATTATTAATGGCAATTGTAATATCTGTGCTCAGAATCGACTTTAAGACCAACAACGCGCCTACCTGACCGGATACGCGTACCTCCGAAATTGGATCAGTCAGTAAGTCAGGGCCGTAGACCCCTGGCCCTTTTACGTGATAACCTAACACACCGCCTTGCTGCCCTATTGAATCCAATCCCGAACAACGGAAGGAGACACACGCGTACAATTGACACGTACAAAGAGAATTTATATTGAACATAATCAGACATCGTTTTTATGTAATCGAGGTAAAGCCCGGCAATCGTGATAAAAATATGAAAAATATGAAAAAATAAAAATTTCAAAATTCTGCAAGATCAATTCGTCGCGATAACGAGATTCGATCTTAACGAAATACTCGAGCAGTCGATTAACATGCTAATCGTACAATTTCGTACTGTAGCATCGCGGCTGTCTTTTCGTGCAGTTGGGTGTTCGCCTTTACGTCGAACCTCATAATTTCCTGAACGATAAAAGTTCCGGCGTTAGGGGGGAAGGAGCGAGAGAGAGAGAGAGAGGAGAATGGTAGGGGAGGATAAGACTGAGAAGAAAAAAGGACGAAGCTCGAAGTAACCCCCCC
>NW_014334437.1:48407-64900 GCF_000341935.2 Cephus cinctus | reverse complement strand
CCGTTCCCCCCCCTGCTTCATCAAATACATATTCAACGAGTATATTATTCACTTAGTCCTCTTTATCTTGCCGCTTATCCCGATGAACTTCGTCGCGGACTTTTCGTGACTGCTGGAGCTTCCCTTGGATTTCTTGGTCGCTTCCCGCACGGTGGTTTATCCTTATCATTTATTTCTCTTAAAGGTTCCCTGTAATTTAGTATCTCGCTTATACCGCGGGATATGCATACCTATGGCGTGCGTATCGATCGGCCGTACTTGAACCTTTTCGAAGCTGGAACGTAAATGCGTGCGAATAATTGAGCCGTCGGGAGGATAAACTTTCGAGACAGCCAGGGTCGGCTGTACGAAAGCTCCCATTGTCCCGGAACGTGTACGCATAATTACGGTTGGCCAAATTAATAGTTCCAAGGTGCAACTTCCTTAAAAGAAGTTTGCCAATGACTTCGAGGACCACCGTGTATACCGTAGTACGTACAGCGCGTGCGCGAAGACTAGAATAGAAGACTAGATACGGACGAGAGCAAAGCGCGACAATAGAGAATATTGCAATTTCTCATGCGGACGAAAGGATCCTGAAAAAGTCTGAAGCACTCCGAGGGCCATGGCACGGCAAGCGGAAGCGTGGCTGGAAGTGGAAGGTTGCCTGGTTACGTTGGGTCTGGTTGACCCATTTACCCAATGACCTCGCGACAAGGCGCGAAACGTCGGAGCACGGCCTACGTACGTATCCTGGGCGCGAAGGTACATGTGGTGGTACCTAGTGCCCACTTCCTGAACTCTTGAACTTCGGAACTCCTGCTTCGGCTCTTACTGTGTTTACTACTTGCGAATCGAGCAGCGACACCTCCTGGATGCATCTTCGATCGGGCAACGACGGTCGGAATCGAATCGTCGAATCGGGTTTAAGAAAATTTGATAAATTATTGTAGCTCCGTCGATATCGAACGCAGCCTCTTCCAGGCTGCTGTATCCCTCTTTGCTCTTGGCAGCGGCGACAATGGCCAGTGCGTGGAATTCGATGCGGAGCGAATGCAGAATCCAGAGAATGGAATTCAGGTGGCTGCAATCTTAGAGAGAGTTGAGAACGGATGCTGAGGGTTGCAGTTCGTGCAGTTGGTGCAGTTGGTGCAGTTGGTGCAGTTGGTGCAGTTGCATCGATAGACAGGAATTCGACTGGACGTTCCAAGTATTTACGTACCTCGTCCGCTGCCATGGATCTGGCTGTTGGCTGCGTCGTAATAATAAATAAGATCCGTGTAGGCGTTCGCAAAAACAGACTGTGAACTTGCCTAAGGAATTCGTGAATTTTGATTCACTCAATTTTTCACAAATATTTGTTAGCCTTGAGGGACATTCGATTTAGGGGAGTCAGAACTTTCATCGAACTTTTGGACTTTTGTAACTTTTTCTTTATTATTCTTTATAACGTTATCAACCCTCGGCAGGCCTCGGCGAAAATTCCGATATTGACTATCCGTGTCATTTGGGTCTGGGAGATCCTGCAGGACGTAACATGGGTTTTAATGTGGTCGGTGCTTTTTGTACATGTTGCATTATGCTAATGGATTATATATTTTTATTCTTCTTTTTCGCACTAACATCATGTTTCTCGTATCCCATAGCCACTTAGTCGGTATATGCTAACTTTGACTATAACTAAAGTTCTTCGTGGTTATACCGCTCGACGGGTGGGATCTGCTTACAGCTATAGTCGGTATGTCGCATCATTTCCTAGTGCATTGACTAGAGTAATTGCGAATTAAATCACAAGCTCGACTATAAATCTTAGGAGGTTTAAGGATTTTTTTAACCTGAGAAAATTATTTAAAAAATTTTCTTTTGTAAATTTCATTACCAAGTTTTTGCGAAAAATTGTCGAATTTGCATGGATAAGTATTTGGGGCAAGAAAGATGTGATTGAAGAAATTTTAATTGAAAAAAAATAAAATTCTTGAAAGTTTAACAGGCTCGAAGAAATATTCGAATCGCGTCGATAAGCTCCATATCAGTTAATTGGTATTGGAAAAATAATCAGTGACTTAGGTAAGAATTTCCAGGACTGTTACGATGCTAATGACTCATTGCTGGTTTCGAGATGTTCGATTGCTAATAGAGACGTTATCTTGAAATGGGCGTGCGGATTCTTAACCTTGGCCCCCTTAGAACTTTGTCTCGCTCCTCGCTAAGGCACTTTCGTTCTCCAATCCTACGATCGATCATTCTTATGGATCAGTTTGATCTACCGTAGGCTTGTATCTCATTGATCTATACGAGCCAACGACCCGATAGCCTTCGATCGTCGTTTTTGGGATTGTTACAAATTTCGTATTTCCTTATCAGTGCTTATCTCAAAATTCCACCGTTGCCCAACTCTCGCCTTATCGCAAGTAAACCCACGTGATTATCCACGAGGAGAGTACCACCGGTTGGTCTGTCCTTTTGATTTCCGTGGTTAGATCGCTATGGAAATTTTACCATAAAAAATACATTACGCTCGATGCATTTTTCGCGAGGAGTCCTATAGTATATGCACCCCATGTTCCTCGGACACGATGCACCAGTTGGATTCCTGGCGCCCGGCTTATCTCAAGACACAAGATTATTTAGAGAAATCCGAAATCCGTCGACCTGCCATAGCAAAGTATACGTGACTTCCGGTTGAAAATGGCGTCGGAATAAATTGTCGCTTAGCTACTCGCCGAAAGGTCGGACGGGTTGGTGTTGTTTCGTCTCGGGTTGGCCGGGTTGCGCAATCAGGATTTGCCCGCGAAATACACACTGGCAGTGGCTGCCACGGGTATTGGCCCTCTGAAAGAGATACGGAGTGAGCATTAAAGAAAGATTTGCCCAACGCTGCTCGGAGGACGGAATATCTTCCTTCCTTTCCTTATGGCTGTATCCCCAACGGGGGACACTTGCTGGGACGGAATATCTTCCTTCCTTTCACGTTAAAGTTTACACGTTGGTCCGTGAGTAAATATTGCCTGTGAAATTTGTAATTGCAAAATGTCACATTCCGAGCGAGGAGGCTAAAATGACATATTTACAGGGAAATTCATAAAGCATTAATCTGGTACGTATCGCTAGTGCTACGTCATTCCGGCCGGACACGTGTGCTATGAATATTCATAGAGCCACGGGACAGAATTTCTAGTGTACTTTCCTTCGCGCCTAACCTCCAATCCGACACTGTCTCCGACTCCACGGGACTCGGGAGCAGAATTTACCCAGCGTGAAGGAAAACAGCTGACGATGAAATTCTTGTTTGCGTATCCGAAAACGGAAAGAGGGTCCCTCCCGGAAGGGTAGGCTAGACCTTCGAGGATGATTGACTGATGAGGATACGAGGGGGGATGCTGGACAATGAGTTTCGAATGGATCGAGCGGAGCTCTCAGAGCCAGCTATGAACGTCAACCGAACACTTTACTTCTTATGGATCCTTGAGCCCAATCCTGAGATCTTCGAGTCTTGAGCTCGACCTTGATCCTTTGAGGTTAACCTTAACCAATTAGACGTCCTTGGCAACGAGGAAAATTTTTGCCCTTAAATATCTGTTTGGCTAATTTTCATTAATTTTATCGAAATCTTCGATTTTACGTGGATTTTATAAAAATATGAGATTTTTATCATTTTCAAGTATATTGTATTCATTCGAGTGTATATATGTATATAGTATGCACGGTGGACCACACTCGTGATCCAGTGACCACGCCCTGCCGATCTGGCCTGTCCGACGTTCCTGCGAAATTGCAAAATCGATCCTGATCGAATCTCGCGGATCGAAATAACAGAGGCTCATGGACAATCCTCAACCCGTGTACAGACGGTGGCATAAATAAATACGGCAGTCGTTATTATAAATCATTGCGAATAAATATACGAGGTTGCACTTACGGTGACCAAACACTTTCTCTGCGTCGCCTCCACATACTCGTGACGTACGTGCGCACTTTGTGGGAACCTTTATTGGTTTATTTATTCGTGCAAGGCATGAGCGGCGAGTTACTACCACTTTGATTTATCATATACATAAATACACTGCTAAACGTCGTACCGGTCTCGGTCCTTGTTACCTACGATTCAAAATCGAAAAATAACTTGCGGGCGGACGTTGACATAAATTTGTATGAATTAGGTAAAATTGTCATCCGTCACCCAAAGTCATTCGTTAATAAATCGTGAAAGCGAGTCACGGTCGTTGAAAAACAAAAATGAGCTTATCTTGTTCCCACGTCGAGTGACATATTTATAATTCTAATTATGAATCATTGAAATTATCATTCGAATAGATTAACGTTGAAACATCAATAATTCGAGGAGTTAAAGAAGGTTGATTCGCTCACTCGAAATGTGTTGGCTGATGACCCTGGGGAATATGGGTCAGTGGCATGTAATTCTCTGTTAGGATTTGCATTAAATTATTATAAGTACGTTCTTCCGCGAGTAACATATCCGTATGCGTTATTAGAGGTATATAGTTCGATTTATCAATATATATATGTATATCAGGCTGTGTCAGAAGATCGACGTAATTTTTTGTAAAATAATAGAAATTGAATTTGTTCGATAGTGACGTCATTTATTTTAACGAAAATTTCATCGCCTCTAATACAGTCGAAATTCTCGGGTGCACGCGGTAGTTCTACATTACCGACAGATAGAAGTCTTCTGCGACGTACGAAAATACATGGCCTACACGCATAATTTGACGAGGAAGAATACGAAGTCATCAGGCTCACAATACTTCCGAGTGGCAGCCACATTCTTGCTGAAGACAAAAACTAGTTTAATTATCCAACCATACCGATTAGGTATATATGTATATACAAGGTTTCTGGATTGTTCGAGAATGTTCTATTGTTTTATCGACATTAACGTCAGGTTCGTTCTCAACGTAGCGACGCGACAAAGTCGCTCGGACGAGTCCTGGCGTTTTCTTTGATGAACGATTAAACGCGATAACGAGAATAATCAGTCTCGTTAATCCACGGCCCAATTACGATTAATTGCCTGACCCGTGTGTGTCCATGAGAACGATTATAAAGAAGCTGACCCTTTTCTCGTTTTCGGAATGATAGATATAACGGGTATTCTCTTTTTTTTTTTTTTTTTTTTTTTTCATGTAAAAAAAAATGTTCCCTATATTTCTAGGGACTTTCGATCCTCCTGCGAATCAACTGGGGGAATATCATTCAAGGCCGGAAGAATCGACAGTTGACACGTGTGCAATGTTGACGCGAGTTTCAGCTGCAGCTGCATCTGCTGCATCCGTAGGCAAAGTGCAGTCAGTCTCTTTACGACTCGTTAATTATCCCATCTACGGACTTAATAATGTAAATTTTACTCGCTCTTTGACTACGTTCCGACGATCTGCCGTTTATTTCTTTTTTTTTTTTTATCATTCCAAAGATTCTATGATTCGAACCTGAATACACGTGGAAGGCCATTTTCGGTCCAATTAATTTCTCTTATATGCTTCGTCCTTGTTGCACTCGTTACTCGTATACGATATCTTTCAGTTACGTGCGACACTTCTGACATGTGTGTATACCGACACACGTGGATTACGTGTCTGCTTACAAAGTGATTCTTGGAAGAAAAAAAAGAAAGAAAAAAAAATGGTAACATCTGTATGAATTATTCGCACTTAATCGCGAAACGTAATTTGGCAGGTGTTGGGATCGTTAATTCTTTTCATCGACAGTCCTTGACTCAGATCACGCGTAAGGAGAAATAACGTCGGGAGTATCGAAATATTGTAATATTGTATCCCCATTAATTGACATAGGAGTTTTCAGTCGGGCGACAGATAAATATACAGAGGCAAATAGAACGGATGGAAATAAGTGTGAGATACGAATGCTCCCTCGGTTTTCATGAACAATTTGATAAAAGGTTAACGAGCAGACTTTTATCTTGTATAAACTCTTTATTTTTCATGACAAATCCACAGATTTCGGGGTAATACATGATAACCATTGATCCCGAGTTCACGGGGTCTCGATAACTCGTGTTTGCCCCTCGGTTGATACGTCTGCGAATGTATTCATGAAAACACGACAAATAAATTCAGCCGAGTCAAAGAATAAACAGAAGAAAGTCTCAGAGAGATATTTTTTAACGGGGAAAAAAAAAAAAAAAAAAAAAAAAAAAAAAAAAAAAAAAAAAAAAAAAAAAAAAAAAAAAAAAAAAAAAAAAAAAAAAAAAAAAAAAAAAAAAAAAAAAAAAAAAAAAAAAAAAAAAAAAAAAAAAAAAAAAAAAAAAAATTCAATTGGCCTGAATTCACATTTTCTTTAACTAAGTAATCGCGAAAGGAAAGAATTATTGAGAAATACATAAGCAACGAAGCGAAGATATTATCTCATATTAGAACTTGCAGCTGTACACACATGGCTACGTACGATGGAGTGTCTGCCGTTATTATTTGGCTGAAAATACAGAAAAGAAAAAAAAAATAATGCGAAATACGGAATGTTGACATTAGACGTAAAATTAAACAAAAAAATGATAATGACGTCATGCGTGGCTGTCGAATAAGACATAAGGCATGTATCTACGACGATTATCTTATCTTCGTCAAATAACGATTAATTATTTTTTTCTCTGGCAAAGAAATTTAAGTATTCCTCAAGATGCCGATTGATACTTATCGCCGGTACGTGATATTCACCTAAGCGACCTCATGTGTGCGATTATTCGTGTGGGTATCTCGTTGCACGTGTATTTTTTCACGAGAGTCGAACGTGGGTCTGTTTCATCTTGGGAGTCTCGTAATTTGACAGAATCATGTGACGAACAGATGTGTCTTTGGGATCTGTACGTTTCTCATTGGCAATGCTGTAAATGCGTGCTTATGCGCTACAGCCATACAGCCATACAGCCATATACCTATAGGCATACGTGTGTACTTGGAAATATTGAAAATAAAAATTTTTCACATTTGAACTAATATTCTATAAAAGGGTCGAAAGGCGTCACGTGTTCGCGAGGCACGTTTCTGACCGGTGACGTGTTCGGCGTCTCCGGTGGTTAATGAGGTTCAATTGAATCCTTTGAGAGGCTGTTGAATCTCGTGCTCGGAAACGTGATTTTTGTAGATATATATTCTTTCATGAAAAAAAAAAAAGTTGTATGATAAAAAAAAATTTTAGATATTTATCGACACGATTATCAAATTACGACTTCTGTGTTCATCGATAAAATGATTCGTTCGACTTGGTCCTTTTATGCTCGATACTTTTTGCTCGCGATCTTCAGGTTTGCAGTAGGAGAAAAATAAGACCGAGACTCCGGAGGAAAAGGGAGGATCTGGTTCTCGTATGAGGAATGCAGACGTTCTTGAAAGCTTTCTGGACCAGGTTCAGAATTCTCATAAATATTGTCGCAGATTGTATTGGGCGTTTTCTGTACCTGGTTGACGTTTCCTGAAGCTCCGAGTAAATCCTGCGACATTCGTCTCGAGTGAATTTCGCTCCAATTCGAAAATCGGCCGGTGAACGTAGTTGCAGTCGGCTTCCGCCAGATGGCTCGCGGGTCGCATAAAAATTGGCTACAAGGTGACCCGGTGACGCGAGCGGCCATGAAAACGTAGGAAAAAAATAAATGGCAGGGAAAGGCGGGAAAAAATGGAGGATTCTCTTTGACGTGGGTTATACACAGCGTGCATAGCCATTCCGTAAATCACACTTAATGGGAACTTTACGTATTTTTAATGTTAACGCGTGCAGCCCCCGAAATTACTTATTCGGCCCTGAAAATCTTGACAAGTCGGATTAATCGGATCTGGTAAACATTGAAATGCGAGGAATCGCGTTAAAAATGTAAATCGCGTCCGGAATAAAATTTTTTAAGCTCCCAGCAAGTCACAAGGTACACGTAAGAATTGTAACGCGAGATTCATGTAATTTCCGTAGATTTTATATGCATACATATATTTTTAAGGCCAGTCCCAAATGTCCTGGAAATACTTTGAAATTCGAATTGCCCTCGGAAACAGAGCCGAGCATAAAGGAGAACTCGTAACAGCAAGACGCTTATCCTTGAATCGTTAAAATTCTCAAAAGTGGAAACGAGCAGCTTTTCAGATTGGCCAACTTTGTTATAGCCTCTGCACGCGTCAGTTTCTTCCCATTATGAATTCACGTTCTCTTCCGTGTCGTCCCGTCTCGCGTCTTTCTGCCTCCTTTGATTTCCCCCCTCCGACCACGTGGACCACGCGATTCCTACGTACTTTCAAGCATCTCGGGCGGTCCCGTCTTTTGAAAAATTATTTTGAAAAACGTAAATCACGCCGTTAAATTAACTCGTCCGACTGCCGTCCGTCGCTTCTCCATCTTTCGCTGCTTTCAACTAAACCCGCCGCTCTGCGCCTGGTCGAACGGCTCTTTACGCATTCAAATAAGCCCCGCGACGCCTTCGAACTCCTTCGAGTCATCGAAGTCTGAACGATTCGTGACGCGTCCTCGCCGGCGGCCCAATCGCATCTTTGTGTAGCCAAAGGATCGAGCCGAGACGCCCAGCCGCCGTAAGTAGCTGCCGCAGCTCGTTCGATCTTCGCAGCAGCCGTGAAACGTTTATTTTCCCCACATCCGGCACGCGCGGGCCTCTCGGCTGCATTTAGATTCACTTTTCATTTCTCTTTGACATCGAGATAAACGGGAAATCCAGCAAGGACGTACTTAACGTATATACAGGGTGTCTCGAAGTTCACGCGCGCTTACAGTTTTTAGCTTAAATCCGATTTCAGGGCTCAAAATTCTAATCCGATCTTTAGTCTTGGTATGACAATTTTTACGTGAAGCTTAAACAGCAAATTCCGTTTCCGTTTGCCTGTGCATTTCACCTTCGTCCACTGTTACTTTCTTCGCTCGAGTCAATTTACATAGCTGCTACTTCTCGAAGAGTTATCCTAGTTGCCAAAACTTTTTAGGTACGTACCGTCTACTGTCCACTTGGCTGCTTTTTCAATGGCATTGGTATCGTGTGTACTTTATGAGTCTAAGACCGATTCACATTGGACCAGTAGACTGACTCGTCTCGTCCATGGACTTTTTGATATTGTCTTTGCGGGAATCGCATATATTCTCCTGGCGTAAGTACGTCTTGTGCAGACCTTGCCGCGATGCTTTTGATAATGGTTTTTGATAATGGTCTCGACATGACGCCGGTAACGGGTAAAGAAACGAGCATATATATATATATGTCCCCTAAGACTTTACCTGCGGCATATATAGTGCTGCATTAAATTTGCCATTTTCGTCCTATAACTTGAATACAGTCGAGAATCACTGAAGGCCTCAGCCACAGTCCTTCGCGAGCAAAGGACATTCTCGCAGTCTCAAAACCCCCGTAAATTCGAACGTCCGTTTGGCTATTTGCATTTCGGTCGAATGAATAAAATAGTTCGAGCCATAGAAATGTCGGCAAGTTCTCGTAGCCCGAACGTAAACGCGGTTACGAGCAAACGATACAATTCGGGCGGCGTGTCTGTCGGAGGTAATAAATTCGGTAATAAATATTGCGACGAATATTTTTTTTCTACGAATGAAACGATTCCATCGATTATTCGCGTGCGACGAGAACGGCTCGTAAGCGCCGAGGCTGTAATAAACATAAATATCCTGCTGGTCCTGTCGAACGTTGCTCGAGCGGAAGAGCGAATAAATTTTTCATCGGCTCCAGTCAATTTTACCAGCCAAGAGCAACAAACAGCCGCGAAACCGGGCGTAACCCTTGCGGAACGCCATGAAACTCGGGGGAATCTCGTCGGGAAGGACGTCGGTCGGATAAATATTCACGAGTCCGAGAGCCGCTGACGAGACAAGTCCGATACGTTCGAAACAGTCATTTTCAACTGCGACCGCAATTTTACGATATTTCCTAAGTTTAGAAGGCGTCGGGACGCCGCCCTGCCTCACGTCGATTTACGCATCTACCGATACATCGCAGACACCCTGGCCCGACTTTACGCGTCTCTTGTTTCTCGTCCGCCTGGAGCGACGTTAGCGGGCACTGTCGGAATCAAAACTCGCGCATGCGCAGAACTCGTTTTTTCCGTTGCGCCTGTTTTTACCTCTATTAGTTTTCATCGAACGACCTTATAGCCTCGTAAAATCTATATTTCGGGCTGATCAAGTTTTATGCGAGGAAGCCGGATGTTAAGCTGGTCAATTTAGTTACCGATATGGTCACCCGTCATTGTTATAACTATTTCGCTCGTAGAATATTTACGATCGATCGAACGAGCGTTCATCGATTATCACGATACCGTGATTCGAGAATGAGCCACGCATCGGTATACGCGCCTTTTGTATTTTACATAAAATATTTCCGTATACTTCGGTCCCGTCGTGTTTACGCAATCTCTATCGATCGTTGGGAAATAACTTTACGACGATTACACTGAGAAATTCATGTTTTTTGATTTAAATAACGCGCCGAGTCTTCCCCTTCCGAGAATCCTATTAATAGGCACTCTCCGTGCATCCGTGAATGAGCCTCTCGCAGCCCGCCTGCCATTCTCTCGTGCTGCCACCAAACAGGTTTTTCAGCAAACAGTTTTATGGTGTTTCATGGGATTTTCTACGGAGCAAACGACACGCCCGTTAGGCATACATTATACAAAGAATTCTCGCCACACCCTTTTCACCAGCAGCGAACCGTCGGACTATCACGCCGTGACAATAGACGCTGGAGAGAATGTGTTATGACTGCCCGATGAAATTCCGAGGCCCATTGTTTCTCTGGCAATGCTCGAATACGAATGGTCTCCATAGCAACCAAACCTAACCTAACGCACTGACTGTACGTTGTATCTTGTTCCTTGATGTAATAATTCTTTATTTCCAATTTCATTAACTGGTCTGTCCTACGATATATATATATATATATATTCTTTAATAAATTTTAATACATGGATCAACCATCGTACAAGTTATGGATAGTCTCACGTCTGACACGATTTACTGGCTAATTCCACGAGGACTGAAGGTTTTCATATGAAGAGCATAAGTGTAATTTATTCGTTTATCGTTTTTAAGACGAAAATAGTATGCACTAAATTTAAAATGGCACCTTTTCGTCTCAGGTCCGTGTTGACGATGTCAGTAAGTCAGTGAGTTGCCAAAGCACGTTGGAAGAGCACACAACGGGTGTCCCATTGGTTTGGCTCGGGTGCTGTTATTGGCCAGAAAACCGACTCGCGGCTATAAATATAATTGCGAACTAGTTCCGCTTCGGCAATAGCAAAACTCGCTGATTTGCAGTAGCTTCCTTGCTCTTGAAATTTCGTACAACCGTTCTTCTCTGTACTCGGCGTTCCGCCCTGTGTAAGTTATCTTCTCGTGCCAGCGGCGTCAGCTGTACTCTCTGGCACGTAGGACTTCCTGCAAATTCCCGTGTGTGTGGGCATCCTATGTCGTTCTTATTGTCAGTTGGAGTTCGCGTGCACGGGAGTCCTGAACTTCCTGTAATTGTAGTAACGAGCTTAATCTCTAGATTGGAAGTGGGGCGTTCGGGCAAGAGGAGAAATTGGAATTGACCTTGTACGCCGTCCCTTCTAGATATCCTCCCAATAGATTTCATTAATGGAGAATCCTCAACGACTTCTACGTCCGTGGTTACGTTGTATATATGGGTCACACGCTAAGCAGCATCTTCTTTGCGCGGATTTCTCGAAAGTTTTCTATTAATAGCGATAGATGGCACCCATCGTGAACTCCTCGTCCAGACTGCTGGTCGTGAGCGGCTTTGTCTTTGAAAAAATAATTCTGCCGTTCGCGTTGCTGCTCAATTATGTCGTGTGACGGTGGTCGTGGAAAAATTTTGGAAAAAGATAGAAAGAAATTTCGAAAATTTAGAAAGGCTGCAATTTTTTATGGAGGTTAGGTTCACGAGTGACTCGATCCTTTGGATGATGATTCAGGTTACTTTTTTGAAAAAATAAAAATTTCCTCGATACGGGCATCTGTGAAGCGTTATTTTGTGAAAGGGCCCAGTGGCTCGCGATTCTTATTTTCTCTATGTCTGTCTTTGTCTTATACACGCGAATGCGTATAGGTTCGTCTCTCTCGCACTCGCGGCGGGTATAGAAACGTTGGAAATTCGAACGGTTTCCTCGCTCTTGTTGGTAGATCGACTTGGCCACTTGCCTGGGAGCAGGAAAAGGAAAACTTCCTTCACTTTTTGGCAATAAGACTTTGCCAAATGGTGCCTTGTATACCACTGCCAATGATCGCGTGACAGCTGTCAATGGCTGGCTGTGGATTTTCAATTGACGTGGGTCTGTATCGTGGTACTGTAGATTTCGTCGGATCTCGTAAGTATATGGTGACGTCTGCGAACTTCAGGAATTCGACTGGTTCCGCGAGACTTGTTGTTATTATAAATGAAGAATCAAGCGGTGCCATTGATCTTTGCTGTGTTATAAAATTCATGGTAAACCGATTGAGTGTTTGGACTTTTTCGAAAATTTTGAACTATATTCAAATTTTTTTTTTTTTTTTTAATAAGGGTCGAACATCTAAACAGGCCAAATACCAGGAAACCTGTCTTCGGGTAATTCCACGCCTTCGCGATTTGCAACTCGTTTTGAATTCAGATCGATCTTGATAGAATCTCGTGGTTCGTGCATTGCGAAATTAATGAGAGAAAAAAAAAACAAATTCGAATCGACCCACCGTCTGCGCCCACACGATTTTCGGATCTCCCGCTACAAATAATAAAGATACAAAAACTCTCTAATCTGACAAACACGCATTATAGTCTCTCAAGATGGATCGACGTGGCGATGCAAGGTGGTACGTTTCGCTTCGAAAAAGATGAAATAATCAAAGGAATATAATAAATGAAAATATATAATTCGCCAGCGAACATGCCGCAATGAGTCGAAGCCGGAAGCCCAACATTTTTCAAGGCTAAGGCGAAAGTTTACGATGCTCGCGTGATGTCATCGCGTGACGTAAAGGTAAACCCAAAAGGAGGCTCGTCTACTTCGGTAACAGCAGTGGTTTTTTGTTTTTCGACTGTCCTTCGAATAATCACAAATATTTCATATCTAAAAATGCGATTTCTCGAAGTGACGTCATCGAGAGCTCCGATTCTAAGAATTCGAGGTGCATTTCAGGAATTTTGCCTCGGATCGCAGAAATTTTATGCTCGATTCTAGAAATCGCAAGAGATCAAGAACCTTCTAGAAGCTTCTAGTACCTTCGAAGGTTCGTGAAACTGTTCGACCCTTTCGCCCGATACTTCGTAGCGATTTTTAGTGATTCTCACGGGTTGCCAAGATAAGGGCATCAATCTTTGCTAACCGGAGTCACGATCTCTTGAGAGTCACAGGATCGTACGGTCGGATATCCAACGGAGAACCTTGGCGACTGCCCCAGTTTCTTTTTCTCGCGATGGCGACGAAATGCTCGGATATGCAAAAACAAATTCGCATTTTTTTCCATTCGAAAAAATGTTAATCTCAAAAAAAAAGAATAAAAGATACTCCTTTGACAATAATAAAAAAAGGGTTATCACGGGGTATAACGTAATCTCTCTTTTTATTGCATCAAGCGAACGATTCACTGTGCTTTATCTCCGAGCTAAAAGCGATTCAAAGCGTGTTTTGATGAAAGAAGAAACTCTCGTTTGTAAAGTAAAAAGAAACGAGACCGAAGAAAAAACGCTGCGTTTTCCAAGATTATTAACTTTAATAGCTGCTATAAAGTGTGACTTTTTTTTTCCCTTTTTTGCTCACTACGCATTTTCGTACGTGATTTCATCGAGGTCGCGTGGCGACTCACACAGCATTCTCATGAACTTGGATGTTTTTGAAGATGCGGACAAAGGCATATCTATATAGAATTTTAAAGCTTATCCCATATATTGCTGTTCTTAATACTTTTCTTTTTTTTTTCTTTTTTTTTTATTATTTCACGAGCTATCGACAAATCTGCGATCGCAGCGAAGTGCGCGTGGGCCTTGACCCGATAGAGCCGCCGCGAACAGCTGACAGCACGTAGTTGACAGTTGACAGCCGAGGGGCATTGGGATAACGAGAAGTAATACTGGAAGCCTTCTTGATTTATGTTTAAAGTTAAATATTTTCATGTAAATTCCTGGCCGTTATCACGAGAGAACAAAGAGAGACCGAGTAATCGCGACGAGTCTTTGCTGATACCGTAAATTCATATATAAATTTCCAACACAGCTGTCGGAAAGTTTTAAAAGATTTATCAACGAATTTCGCGAATATTCTGACAAATTTGTTTGTAACGTCAATTGTATTAATATATGGGATATTTTGTGTGAATTTGATTTAAAGACGAAAAAAAAAAAAAAAAGAAATCAATTAATTCCTCGAAAAATTATCACCACATTTGGCGTAACTTGGGTTAATCTCTCGATTACTACAGACACGAATAAGTAGGATATATTTTTTTTTATATAAATGACGAATACAATTTTGTCGATTACGTGCAATAAATGTACTGACAAATCACCGATTAATCGATCCCGATATAATTATTCCACGATAATATTGATTAAGCTAATCTCTCCGGCGCTTTGTTCAGTTTCTTGAAGTATACTTACTACCGTACCGATTGCGCAAATAGGACCAATTTCGAGCTGGTTTTTACTTCGCGACGACTTTCTACTACGGTGTAAGTGTGCTCCATTACATTTTCACAAACGGTCGGATCGGCAGGGCCGTGTTGATTGCACTTAAATACTATCGAGAGCGAACCCCCGGCACCTTTCGCTCCAAGTAATAAGACCGATCCTCGCAAAGAGTAACTCCAAACTCATTTGTCGTCTCGGTCGTAATTCTCCAAAATTAACGTAATAATCAAAAGTCAATATTTTATCGACTTTCCAATTGCCTCTACGATTATAATTTTAATTTATTCCAACCGTAAAACTTATAGTAACGATCACCGTTACACTTTCTGACAGCGTGAAAAATCCCCAAGTAGTCACATTCGCGAGGTGGACAGACGTACTCCTTATACACATGGATACAGTGATACCTATTAGACAACAGTCACACATGTGACTAACTGGACGGCAGTAACTGGAACGCATGTGAGGGTAACGAAATCGAAGGTTAAAATTGAAACGAGAAACGTGGTGCGTGTGTATATATATATATATATATATATATATAGGTGGATATCGTTATATCAGGTTATTTTGAAACGACAAAGTAGTCGGGGTTCAAACGAGAAACGTGGTGCGTGTGTATACCTATTAGACAACAGTCACACATGTGACTAACTGGACGGCAGTAACTGGAACGCATGTGAGGGTAACGAAATCGAAGGTTAAAATTGAAACGAGAAACGTGGTGCGTGTGTATATATATATATATATATATATATATAGGTGGATATCGTTATATCAGGTTATTTTGAAACGACAAAGTAGTCGGGGTTCATTGAGACGTGACATAAAATTATCATAAGACAGTTACGCCTTCGTGAGATTGTCGTTTTATCAAAGAAAAAAAAAAAAGCCTTCTTCATCGGACAAGCACAGTTACGCTTTAGTATCTGACGGTTTTACGACTTTTCGTCTTACCGAGCTACTCGTGCTCCGCCACTGGAATTCAATCGCACATGAGATTGTCAGTGCTTTCTTAAGTTCGCATACGTAGAAAAGAATCTTCAGACTTTTCCTCAGCTCAGCCACGCGTCGCTCGTAAAAATTTCCAAAAAATGCAGAATGTTGTTTTAAGAATTTAAAAAAAAAATTAATCAAAAGCAAATACAGTAGGTCGCATAATGAGAGAGGAAGTACCTCGAGTATTTCGTCCCGAGAAGTGACGTCACCAAACTTCGATCCCACTCTCCATTGAATTCTCCATCTTTGCCTTCCTCGGCTTCCGGTTCCTGCCACAATTTTTCCTTCTTCCGCCGTCCACGTAGCACGCGATGCAAACGGACTGAGGCTGGTGCAGGCCAATGCAGTGCAAGACAAAAGACAAGGAAATGACGAAGGACAGAGAGAGAGAGAGAGAGGAGAATGGTCGGAAAGTAGTTAGCAAAACTGACTATAGCATCGATATACTATACACAGGCCTTTATCCAGGTATAAAATAACCCAGAAATGGATATAGATATATATAGATACCTGACGCACGCGATTTGCACCCCGTAAAAAGAGCTTATGAATACAGAAAAATGTTAACGAAGATCGTTAAAATTTTCTCCATAAAAACGAGACACAGAGTCGTTAAGTTGAACGCGATTAGAAACGTTGAATCGGCATAGAAAGAAATCACGGTAGATGCAGGACATTAGAAATGCATCATGCGGAAGTGCATCCACGCATACCGTAGAGTGGAGGTATGTGTAGATCGTACGATTGCATAATGCACAGTCTCACGGAGTTTTATCGAGTATACAGAAAGCTCGCAGAAGAAGATGGTATAGTACATAAGGATAATGAAACTGGAGAAATAGATACGTGTACATAGGCGTATGTGGCTTGGATTGGGTGG
>NW_014334437.1:10383-48319 GCF_000341935.2 Cephus cinctus | reverse complement strand
GGGGGGGGGGGGGGAGGGGGAGGCGAATATTATCTGCGCAACGATACGACCGTTTTTCATTACGTACCGACTTCTCGTCTTAGCCAATCGGTTCACGTGTCTGTAAACAGAGTCTCTCGCTGTAAACACAGCTCGTGCAAACATAACTGTCAGTTTACGTCTTTAGGCTTTTCTTCGTAATTTACGTCGATTACAATACTCCTTATACAATTAGGCTTATTACATGTACAGAATTCGGTGTCATTCGAGAATTTCTTATACGACCAAATGTTCTCGTGCAGGTGTGCTTCGTCCACGGTTGGGTTTAGTTTGGACAGATGGATTTTGCAAATTTTTTTTTTAATCGAGGTAACGAAACAAACATCGAGCGCAATCGAGCGTAATTCAGAAGTTTGAGAAGCCATGTTGTTTCTCATGGAAAATAATGACGAAGAATTCAAAATTGGATTATTGACTCGTACGTTGCCGTCACGACGAGTGGTTCTTTTTATTCGTATGAAACGTCCGATGGGTAAATTTTGAAAAAAAAGTGTCTATATACTAGATTTGGATAAGACAGGAGGAAGAGACTGGCTGTGAAATCAGGTCTAATCTACCGGTAGCTGCACGGTGACTAATGACGAATAACTGCTGAAAGTTTTACGACTGGAAGTCACGCTGGCGCAATGTACACGGAGATAAAGTAAACGCTGAATAGTCATTGCGTGAGAAAAACAAAAGCGTACGAGTGTGCAGTTGCACCGGGTGAATTTATTAGGAAGGGAAGAGCGCGCGCGCGTGTGTCGTGCATATTGTGTGTGTGTATATTGGAATGTACGGACATGCACCTGCCCAGGATCCACCGACGCAGTAACGCGAGGTTAATTGGCTCAATTGAATTAAGTTCGTTTGGTATTTTGATCGTCGCAATTCCGCAATTGTCAACGCTCCGGACGAATTAACGAATTGAGTCTACTTAACGTGTGTCCGCCGTGTAATACGGCGGAGAGGAAGGTAGCGAGCGTGGATGGTCCTGTGGAAAATTAAATGTAAAACAGTCGAATTCTATTTCGATCTAGAGGACTTGGATTACTTGTCGGACTTACGATGTACGCACGTATAGAGGATATTACATAATGGGACTATTGAGGGTCCGTGGCGGAAGCTTCTGGCAGCGAGTGTCTCTGAGCATTTTTTTGCACGGAGGATCGATGCTAATTTTTTAATAAGAAGAGCTCCTTACTGGCTTCTATGGAGAATTAAAGGAGAAAAAGCTAAAGAGACACAGGCGCCATTTTTATTCGGAATCCGTTTTATACGAGGGAGAATGGGAGACTGTATTATTTTCATAAGAAAACTTCATCAGGCGAAGAAAAGCTTGAGGGACTTAATAATGGGTCTAAGTGAGTTTATTGATTGCAATAAGTTGAGGTGCCGGCGACTATGTGCCGGCCTGTACTCGTCTGCTAGTCTGCAAGTCTCTGCCAGTTTGTTGGGCTCTGTCAGTCGGCCAGCGTCTGGGCGAAGAGGTGGGCGGAGTGCGGGGAGTTCTGGGTATAGCAAGTTGCTGTATAAATACAAGCGATTCGACCGCACGCGCTTCAGTCTGCTTCAGTCTCGTCGAAAGGTCCCCGAGTGTTTTTGTGCGTCTTTCCTTCCTTTCTCGATTCTTTTCCTTTATTGACATCAAGATTTGACATTGCAATTAGAAATCGGATACGAGGAATAAGTTGGTGCGCGCAACGGAATCTTGCGGACGAGTAAAAAACCAAGGAGGGAAGAATGAAGATAGGATGAGAAAGTTACAAGTATCCCTTAGAAAACGTAACAGTTGGATACACGAGTTGTTTCCTTTGACAGAGCAAATCGGCTTATTCTCGTTGTCTGCTAATAGTGGAAAATACACAAAGTGAAAGTGCGCCTTAACGAAGAATCGGTAAAGCCGAGATACTCTCGCCACAGTGAAGTGTCGAATATTCTATTATTCATTTTTACTCCAGTGATTCCTCCTGACTCCGACTGCGTATTCGTTTGCTCGTTATCGTTCATCGCGCATCCCCCCCGCCCACCCCGTTAGTTTCGTAACCTCTTTTTGTAGGAGTCCAAAAGTGTTTTCAGTGCGTCGACGCACGCTCGATTTTTCATCGAGCCGTCTCGAATCGGACCGTCTTTACGGTGCTTTTATCGCTGCGATAAGGATTATTTTCGTGTACATTTGATTAGACCATTTTTCATTATTTCCAAAGTGCCTGTTTTATTCGCATTCCTCTTTACGCTCGGATACGCTTCTCGGCGTATGACATTTCGACGTCTGGATGAAAGTAGCGTCGTAAGAAATTCGAATTGTGAACGCTGACTGGGAAAGCCTCCGTTAAAGTGACAAGATTGTCGAGAAGTTTTCTCTTGGAGGCGAAGTCAACCGGAGGACTGAAAGTAACGGTAAAAGAATGCCAGGATCATCGCGGGAACGATAGATCAGAGTCGGCAGAGAGAGAGAGAGAGAGAGAGAGAGAAGCACCGTGCTTGGAAAGAAACATGTCACTGGCGCAGTAGCTGCTTCCAACTCGCATGTCGTTTCCCAATGAAAAACACAATACTTCCAAGAAGCGTAATGCGTGCTACGATTATGGAAACTCCGTGAGTGATTGTGGGCGTATTGTTTAGGGAATTGAAAGAAAAGAAAAGATAAAAGAGAGCAGGATCCAAGAGAAAAGAAAGCCGTGGCAGATTACTCGCGCCGAGATAGAGTATGGAAAGCGCGATGTACATAACGGAATCGCAGAACAACAACCGGACAGCCGGTAAATTCGCATCGACGGGAAACATACCGTCCCTGGTCGAGGAATCGCTGACGGAACAGCAACAGGAGCAACAACAGGAGCAACAACAGGAGCAACAACCCGATCAAGAGGAGGAACGGGAGCAACAGGAGCCGTCGAATGACGACGAAATGGTATTGCAAGAAAGAGTAGGAAAGATGCATGCAATCGCGACAGAAGATTCGGGACGGTGCGTTTCTTTAGTCGAGGAAACTTTGGCGCAGCAAGGCCAGCGACAGGAAGTCGAAGGCGCAAAGGAAGACCCAAGCTCGGATCAATGTCCCACCGACGATCGGCATCTCGTCCAGCAATACAATTCAAAATTGGACGTATCTTTGAAGCGATCCATACCTTCCTTGATCGAGGAGACGTTGACCAAGAGTAAGGAAATTTTGAGAGAGGACGATCAGATGGATCAAACCTCAAGAAAATCCATTCCGTCCTTGGTAGAGGACGCGATGATCCAGCAAGGCAACAATTTGGAACAAAGGGGGCAGCAAAGTGCCCTGCTGGGATCCAGGCCCTCGCTCCTCGAGGAACCCACAGCGCAGCAACGGAATAATTCGCAGAGGTCAGAGAGAAGCGAAAAGGAATCGGGCAAAGATTCAGCGCTTCGTTCCGCGAAGGAAAATGCTCCGCCTAGGGGTTTTGAGAACGTGAAGCTACGTGATAAGGAAAAGAGCCTCGAGGCCAAGCGGATATTCACGAAGGACTCCATCCTGGGAAGTTCCGTGCCGTCGCTGCTCGAGGAGGATTTGAATGATTTCGAGCAGGAGAGTCGTGAGAAAGTACCAAAGAGCAGAGGTCGCCGACACAGCGTCCTGGAGGATCTTCGGGCACGGAGGGACTCCCTGTTCCAGCGTGCCAGGAGGGCGAGCACCTTCGACGAGGGGAAGGCCGGCAAGAAGGACAAGAGTAGTCTGGTCGAGGGCGAGGAGAAGCGTCGAAGCAGCGACGGTGGGCGTCGTGGCTCGGTCTTTTACGTGTCCGAGGATCTCCTCGAGGAGAATCAGGAGGCCGTGGACGCGGAGGCGGCCGCCGCTGCGGAACTCGTCGACCGCAAGGGGAGACGGAAATCTTGGCATCCTTTGGCAAAACCCCCGAAAATCGATCGGAAACGGCGCAAGGGAGTCGCCGGTGCGCCGCAGGTTTCGGCTTCCGAAGTTGGCAGCAACGACGGAATTTACGTTAGACAGAAGAGACCGTCCTGGTGGAATATATTCGTGCCAGACTCCGTCAGCAGGTAACGCGCACGCTTTGAACGAACTTTTTCCTTTTATTGCTCAATTGGTTTTCCTACGGCAGCCACTTTCGAGAATTTATGATAAATCGCGAGAAGCGGCTCTTGCGATTGTAAACACGCGGGAGAATCATTTGTCTTCGATAACTACGGAAATTTCTATATAATCGCTAACGCCTTCCAGTCTAATGAATTTTACGTTAATATCCAGGAGATATACGTGGCTCTTGCGAAGTGCCTTCTTCGCTGCGCGTACAGACGCGTATATGACTAATCGTGAGTGGGGAAATATTGAATTAGAGAAACGGAGAAGTCACTTCTGGGGATTTCGTGGATCTCACCGTTCTGAATCCACAGTAAACACAACAAGAATTTTGTCTGGTGAATTATTTTTAATCTTGGTCATAAATTCCAAGACATTACGAATGCTCGCGATAGGGCTTTCGAGTTTAATAGGAAAAGCCTTACCGAAGGTAACGCAATGCCGAACGTCACTCGTCTTCTAGCATCTTACGATCTCACCATAGTGGACCAAACCGGGCGAAATGTCGACTTTTGTAAACGGCCATGTCCGCCTTCGATGGTTAAGGCTGCGCGTTTCTTTTCCGCTTTGAGAATCGGCCCAGTCATGGTATTGCGATTCGAGTCACGTTCGTTGCTTTTCTTCTTTCTTCCATCTCGCTCCCTTCTCTCTTCTTTCTATTCTTTCATCCTTGACTCTCTCTCTCTATCTCTCCCCTTGCTCACACGAACTCGCAGATGACTGGGAGTAGAATCGAGTCGAGAGTCGAGAGTCGAATGAAGTCGAGGCACGTCGACTGCAACATCGACTGGCAAGATGTAGGCGATAGATTAGGTCGCTGACCTTCCAAGCTGAAAGCCACGCTAGATAGTACGTACTACAAGCAGTCGGTACGTACTACATTCTGTACACACTGGCATTATAATAATCCACGTAGTTCTGTTGTTGTTTCAAGTACGCAAGATTGTTAGACGTACTTTCAGATATCGGTGAGACATTTTTTTCGAATTTACGAACACCCACCGTCCCTCTGTCTCTGTTCTGCGTACTTTTAAAGCCACGACCGGTAGTTCTTTTCATTCAGCGATACTTAATACGTATAAAACTCACGATTGGCATTGCCAGCAAATAAGGTGGAGTAGTGAATACGTGATACGTACCAGCCACAAGAACAGGGCTATGCTTCCCTTTGTCCGGTAGGCGCCCATTGTGTATAAGCATGTTACCGACTCACCAGCTGGCCTTGTCAAAGGACAGTAGATCGCGAGTCTCGATTTGCATAACTAGAGGGAAACCTTTCGTCAGCCGTATGACTGTGTACGGTAATCCTTAGCATTTTCTTTAATTTCTCAAATTTAAAAGAAGGTGCTTTTTATGCTTTGGTTCACAAAGACTGAAAAGATACGAAGAATCTTGATGCCATCGATAGCACTGATCGGCCATTAACAACCGTTTGGTTCGATTGGCAAGCGTAATTACCGATTGGTTCGATATCTATTGATTACGATTAAGATATGGCACTGCCAAGTACCGATCGTCGGATCGATGTCTGAATTGCTATTGCCCACTGATTATGGACCAAAAAATATAAGTATTATTATTTCAGAATACACCATAGTCATTCGCACGTGCTTGTCGCACATTTTTATTAATCGATCACCGATATCCGATATCGATATCGTATTCAAAGAAACCTTAGACGATTTTAAATTTTTCTTTATTAACGCCTTACCAACTCGCTACTCTGATGATTTAATTCAAGTTAATCATACACATTTTTATTTTTCTAATAACACGTGCCTCGTTATCGCGTCAACGATCCTTTATTTGGAAATTAATAGCAGCATGTTCGACTGGTAGATATTGCTAGGAATTGTAAAAACGACTTCGAACGGCCGACTTTGAATACACTAATCTCAAGATTGGTCAAAACGGCCTTCCGGGGCCCATTAGGAAGATCCTAATGACGTTTTATTTTATACCGATGACGCATAATCAATCTTCGTGATTATATACACAGTCAACCCCATGTTTCTCTATCTATATATAATATAACTGTATACATCTATATATATTATTATTATACACGATCGATTACACGACACGTCTGCTGTCTACACATTTGGCTGATTAATCAGTCAGCAGATTAACTTGTTTGTTAAACATTCCCACACTGTATACTTGGACAAACTTTCAGCAACAAGCATGACCCTTGCTCGCTTATCTATATCATCAAAAGAAATATCGACGAACTACCTTCGTTACAGCTTGTACTCTATTCATTTAACGTATATTGCATTTCGTTTTGGTTTTGGTTCGTAGCCATTCGTACCGTCGAAGCGGAGTGCAACGGCAGCGTACAAGGTTCGAAACTAACTCGTAGTTGAGTTGTAGGTGGCGCGTCGATCGAGCAGAACGTAAACGAACTACGATCGATATTGGCCTTACGGAATATCACGGTAACAGTAAAGTATCAAAAGGAAGAAAAAGAAGGGTACCGGAATCCCTGACGAATGCCAGTACCAGGAGCAACAGCCAGCAACCCGACTCCGGCACACAGGTATATACTATAGCAGGAGCAGCGTCTGCCAGCAATAGTAGCTAGGACGTTGTCCCGTTAACAGCCCACATAAACGGTAACTCAGGACTGTACGCGATGGGCGCGCTGCTCCCTCCGTGCATTTCGTTCGCGCTTTCTTTATACTCTCGATCTTCCGTTATCGCGTTGCTTAAGGAGACACTCTTTTTTCTAGTCCTGACTATCGGACGTCCGAGCTCGCTGGGAATTTCAATAAAACTAGCTCTCCGATCGTGCAGCCTTTCGCGTGATGTTATTTTAATAACTTTCAAAATGGAGGTACGTGACGGACCGAAGACAAAAATTAAAGATATTGAAATATCGACGCGGACATGCATTTCTTATATATAGGGCAGCTCTCGCCAATAGTTTCTCTGGGTTAATCGTTGTTACCGTTAACTTCCACACGCTGGTTAATTTACCGTGACGCAAGGGTGCGCTCGCGATTCCACAGTCCGATGGAAATACACAAAGCTAACGCAATGGGTATGGGAATTCGTATAGCGATTCGCATACGCGTATAATGATTTCTGGTAACGGGATGCAGATTGACAATGGAAATTATGAAAATTGTTGTGTATAATTTTTTTAAATTAAATTTCCATTCGATACAAGCTACTTTTAACCGGGATGCAATTCTATCGATAGGTGCCGAAGGGTTTTACGGAGTCTCGCCTGACACGGATGGGGCAAGTAAAACAGTAATGCGAAACGTGAACTCGACGTCAAGGCGCAAGTATGATAATTCGAGACAATTAAAGCCGTAAGTTAATTGGCCGGTGACTAAGTTGCTCCGCGACAGGACACTGATCTACCATCCCCCTGGCCGCTCAACCCGTTAAGGCTTGGTCAATTTTTTGTGTGCATAAGATGAATATAAAACGACAACGAAGGAAGTAGGCGTAATGGTAGAATCAACGCGAGCATACAACTGGAATACAAATGACGGAACGACAACGGCGATTCGCAAGCCTTTAGCTTGCGGCAATGCGAAACGGAAGTCCAACGCCAAATACGTAGACGGACGTTGCGCCGACTACGGTCTTGTTTATGACTTCGAGACTTGCATATAGATCGATCCCACGCTGGCTATTGGGATTCCGTGTCAAAATTTGGCCATCGCGTAATGGAAAGCATTGCTGAAATTACGTCACGTGCGTTATGTATACCGACGTTACGTTATCGTTACGCCAGTTATGAGACAGGATTGGTTATCAGTGATATCACGCGCGCACAAAAATGGAACGGAGGACGATGGCACGTAAGTCCCATTTTAATGGAAGAGGCCCATTTTAAGAAATTCGCGGATGATTTCTTATTTGCTTTCGTATCGATTTATAACGGGCCCCAAAACACGTGGTTGGCCGTCGATTGTAATTAAAATGCTTTTGGGCCTTGCCAGCGTCGATCCTTATATCGGTATATATCGTTACGCACCTGATACATTGGACTCGTGACATTTGGAAGGAACGGGTGTCGGTTCTGATTGTTATTAAAATTTGATCTACGTCTTGTGGCCTCGCCAGGAGGGCTCTTCCCGTAAGGCCCATATTTAATGATACGTTGATCGAGTGAAGGGGCACGAGGGGGGGGGGGGCCCAGTCCCAGAAGCAGGAAGGAAAGAGGTTAGTGGACTCGTTCGATGTCAGGTTCAGGCTCGAGAGCAAAGGCCACGCCTGGAGGGTCCGCTTCGGGCCCCGTTGCTCGCCCTCCTGCGCTGCACGGTCTTCGACCTTAGACCTTGTTCGAGGAGGTCGACCTCGTCTCGCTTCCTTATCCACACGATCTCCCACGGCTCGGCTCGCAGACGTCAATGCACGCGTTGCCCGTCAATTGATTTTTCTCGAATTTTACATTTTCGTAAGGTCAGGACCGGCGAGCAGTGCGAGCGCGATGCGTGGGCGCTGTCGCGTGTCGGATTTCCATAGGAATGCCGGCTCGTCGGGCCCGTTGAAAACTGCCGGGAGTATCGATCGGATCGACCGTCGGGCCGGCGACGCTACCGCTGTCTGATTAGTAGCTGTTGCCAACCTTACCGCAGAAGATTCTCGAATCGGCGGTGCATCACGGGAAAACCAGAGTCTCTCAAGCATAATGGTAGAATCGATTACTAATGAGGAAGCAAATGATAGCTCATTGTCATCGAGCTTAATCCCAAAGATCAGTCTTGGTCTAGCTGGTCTAGCTGGTCTAGCATGGAAAATACTTGGGTCGCTACGTGTCACTTAAAATCCATTAGAATTCCTGGATCGATCCAAAGACTCGAGTCACGTGGCTCCTCGCGTGAGGTTTCGGTTATGCAGGACATTCAGGCCGACGACAAACAACAATTATAACGATAGCAGATTAACTCCGAGTAATGGAAGGTTCTGGAAGCTTCGAGCGCATCTATGCTAGTCACACAGTTTCATCCTGAATAATGGACGACAGTTTTGCCGTGATTACTGTACGAATTGTAATACCGGGTGATTTTTCTTTTGCGAGCAAACAAAAGCGTCGGCTTCCCAGATCAACTACAATCAATATGACAATGGGGATTATATAGTGCGACTACGAGAAAGGAATAACAATTGAGACTACGATATCGGAATCCCAAACGGTCGTCGATCCTATTCCTGCTAACTCTCGATAACAAACACGTGCCCCGGTGTAGCTACATAGAAACAGCTTAACGCGTTCCCACCAACCTGGGACGCTCGTACGCCCCACTGTTGGATACGTGGACGGGTTTTACGAATGATTTCGTAAATCGACAGCGGAAGTCGATTCACGATGCCATTCCTTCGAACAGTGTGGATGCTGCTTAAGGCGTCTCTGTCACAATGATAGTTTCGAAACTCGCCGCAAGACGCTCGGGTTCTACCAGTTCCCTTTCTCCGGTGAGCCAACCGTAGTAGCACAGTATAGGTACGGGAAGTCAATGGTGTTTTCCCTTGTTGCTACCGGGTTATCTTATATCTCTCTTATCTTATAATTCAATTAATACATTTTTATTAGCACTCATTAATCCTCCGGAATATAGCGTATCTCTGCCTCTGATCGCTTACGTATAACAGACTTGTAAATACATGAAATGTCAGCGCGCACGCAAGATAGCGCTCGAGCCGGTTGAGAAACTTTGTGCACGGAGTATATGTACCCATAATGCAATATGTCGGAGGAGGACTGTACTGTGGCTAGGAGGTAGGAGGTGCCGTCTCCGAGCCTCTCTACGTGAGTGCGGTCACGCGTCGATGGTCTCCCTGTACTTTCGACGCTCCTGCTACCATCTAGTAACATTCCTGTAGTCTACGTTTTCTATCTAGGGCCTGTAGTCTCCCTAGTCACTTTATTTTCGCATATCGTCACTGCCTAGATACGCTTGTTGCTGTCCCGGGAACGTAGGGCGAGCAGGTATATCCAGTATTGTTTAGGTACACCGAAGCATTGGTATCTGCATGCGACCTGTATGTGAGGAATTAGGCCGGTACCTACCGGAACCACGGTAAATAGGGATTGTATCGGTATTTGATCAATGGGGAACTTGGTTGTTGGATACATCTGAACTTGGCCGATTGCTTATCTATAGGTCACAGGGAGGCACGCGTTGGGATGCTTTGCTGTGTATAATCAAGGATCCTGGAATTTACTCCTATTCCCTGAATACGTTGCATTTTAGTGCACTTGACTTTTGTACGCGTGCCATAGAATTTTGATCTCTGATTACCAGAACCGGTAGGGCGGACCCAGACTTTGTCAATGAACGAAAGTAAAATTTCATCGAGATTCGATTACAATTTTTGTTTTTTTCTTAATGGAACGTCCGGTGATCGTGTCTATCTTGGAATCTGATAGGCAGTGCTGAATGACACATTTGAGATCGCATTTCCTGGTGAAAGGTGAACGTACGTAGGTACGTCTAGGCTGAAAGGGAACGTGAGGCAGAGCTGAAAAATGCTGTAGCACGTGGTGTGTTGAGATTTAATGAGATTTACTTTTTGCTGGGATCGCTCGAATCGAACTCATGGCGAATAATTAATTTAATTAAGAGTCGGTTATGCTCGTAGCGAAATTTATCGCGATAGGGAAGCCGGGGAGGGGGGAGGGTACCTGTGATTTGAATTTAACGAGAGTCTGTGGCAACGTCGTCATGGCGTAACAGGCAACACCTCCTAGCGACGTTGCCGGACTCACCGCTTAATAAGGTACGTGTACGTAATGCGAATGTGGCAAGAAATGGAGTAATCAAAACAATGGAAGACCTCCGAAGAAACATTTTTAAAGATGGTCCTTGACTCTAATTATATATTAATATTTCATCGAATCGCAGCTTCGAACATGTCTGGTCGGAGGATACAAGAAATGTTGGATAATTTTTTTTCTTTTTCGAACTTCATACGAGTGCATTCAGTCACGCTAATTTTGTATTATCTGACAATGAAATCATGACGTCATGCCTCATGCGGGGATTAACGGACCATTACGTAAATTGTGGAATCGGTAAGAAAGGGTGTTGGTAAGAAATAAACGAAGCTGGGATTTATTTTTTCGAATACCTTTAACGATACGTCCTGCACTATTTACTGGGATTTCGTTAAGTAATGAGAATTCGGTTAGAGTGTTAATTCTATGCTCGGAAAATATGTACGGTGCGGCTGGGATGAAAATGTTATACGAGTATTTTTGAACTGAAAGCATTCTTGGCATAGATCTCGGAGCTGCCAACTGTGTTTTTGTATATCAACGTCATATTCATTTGGAATGGAAAATATTTCTCTTGACAATTTCACCAAGTATTCCAGTCGCTGGGGATTTATGGATCGTTGCCTCCTGCTTGTTTTTTGGTTCTTTCTAATGATCCCTAGAAAGTCGAGAAAGGTCTTACGATCTAGGATTTTCTAACGTGATAGGTTATGTATACAATTTCGAAGATGAAATCTGATAGTCTGATTCTTTTGGCTTGCAATTTAGCTACAATGGCTGCACGTGCATCCAGGGGGATCCGGTGGATCCACTTTCTACCGAGAGAGACACGGCTCGTGTATTTTTATCTTGACTGTGTCATGTGCTACGGCAGAGTGACGGTTGGCCAATATTGCTTAAAAAAATTTATAAAGCAGACGTTTAATTTATTATGGTTTTTACGTGCGACAAAAATAAGATTTTGTATGCTCGATAAAGTATTCCTCGAGTCCATTATCGCGGGTAAGTTACGTGTATACGTCGGTGCAAATGTACTGCGCACTGCGCGGAACTCTGTTCTTGTGTATTGAATTTTTCACTGACTGACACTTTTGGAAAATAAACAGATCCGTGCTAGAAGAACTATTCGATTCTATTTTTATGGGCGGAGTAGAGAGTTTCTGTGAAAAAAAAAAGAAACTTTTCATAAGTAAAGAATTTCTTTAAAAATTACTTTAGTATGAATGGTCGAGCGAGACCCAGTGGTCGTGGCGGCAGTTTGCCAACCCACGCTTCGATTTTTGGGGTCCACGTCGGTATCGAGTACAACTTCTTGGGCTTTCATCCCCGAAAGTATTTTAAGCCTCACTTCTCTTAACGTCGACATCGTCGACGCACCTGATTGCTTTTTCTTGCTGTGCTACAATTGATAGTATGTTCTGGAAATAGTTTTTCATTGTTATAGATATTTATTTTAATCTCGTAGTTTTATATTTATGTATCGTAATACGTTTGTGGGACTTTTGTTAATTTAATAATTGAAAAGTTGGGCTGCCTTGAATTGCGCAAGGCATTTTTGAAAAAATTCAAAATTATTTATAAAGCGTGAAAATGTTATTGCGCTTTAGATTCTTATAGACAATCTGCACGAGTCTCTTTGCCAAAAGAAAATTTAGGTTACTCGACTTGGCTCGTGGAAATGTTCATAATATCTCGCAATTGTTTGTAAACAGTGTAATATTTTTAGGTGTCGTAATAAATAATTTATCGGAAAGGAGGGAAACGACCAGCTGGTTTATATTGATAATGCATTATTTTCATCTATTTTGTATTCCAAGATTCGTCTTTTGATTTGATGCGAAAAAGACTAATTGTAGCAGGCAACTGCTTTATCGACCGTCGGTAAAGGTGTACGCGTGGAAACTCGACTGGGGAACTCACATTTGCATACAGATTGCGCGACGAGCGTCGTCACCGTGAACGACACTAAAAAGCTGATTTAACCGCAGTAAAATGGAGAGTAACATTTTCCCTCGGGACATTATCCACTCTCATTCCATTTGTCAATGTTTCAAAACTCAAAGTATATTAAGAGCATTGATTTCGATCAGCAATCAAACGATTAGCAAAGTCAGTGACATTGCGGTAATTTCTTAAGTGATTAAAACATTTATTCATTGATTCACAACCTAATAATATTATCACATACTTTAAGCTTGGCTTGCGAATGTCACAATGCATCGGCTCGTGAATATATTTTCGTTTTTTATTTGCTATTACCCATAAGTTTTTCGAATAATTTTGCTTCAACTTTTTATTTTCTTAAGCATGTAGCATGTGTCTGATTGCCTCTTTTTTTTTCGTTTCTTTTTTGGTTTTGCACCAACGAAGGTCCCGACGGATGTCTCAGGATGTGACACATTCCAGGTCGACTGAGAACCTCACAGTGCCTTACTTCAGGTTTGTTACTGAAAAGCATAATATTTATATTATTTGCTAAGACTCTGACTAAGATAACTACTATTTTTTATGGATAACATATAATTTAAAATAACACAAGGATTAACCCACTCGATTGCTATATCGCTTGTGTAATTGATTAGATTTTTATTTTTTATTTTTTGCACAAGGCATGCTTGTATCTTGAATATTTTTGGCATGTCTCGCCAACCTTGCATCTCTGTCCTGTAAATATCGTATGGTTATCATAGTTCCCTGTACTACCATTGTATTCAACGATTTTCATATTTTCTTCGTAAATACATATGTATAGCAGAAAAAACGATAGGTGCTAAAGTTCATCCAAAGGCAATGAAATAATCCTTTTATACAATAAAACAATGTCAACGACAATAATAAAAATAATGTTTCAACGAGGTTACCGACTCAATCAATGTTACATAATTTTCACCTAATTCCTGTATCTTTTTCAGGAGCAAGAGTCGCAGCGTGGATCATGGATTTACAGCACCGTTCGACCTGGACGCACTTCGCAACAAAGTCGAAGGACGCTTCGAGTCGGTCGATAAGCTTTCGAAAGGTACAAAAAAGTTGAGCTAAGACAAAAATAAGAAAAAATAAAAGATAGTAAAGGGGAGAAAGAAAATATCATTTATGTAAACACGATACAATGCTAAAGAAATGTTCTGGCCGAGAGTCCAGCCGAAGGTCTGGACGACCTTAGGTTAGTTCGACCTCAGCCGATTGCATCGCATTGACTTACTTTCGCAATCTGGAGCGGATTCCCAGATCGACTAGGTTGCTCTTGGAAATCGAAATAAATAGGAAACAAGGAGATGCCACGAAGAAGACGCAATGCCACGAATCCTTCCTCGATTCTTAATCCGACGAATTCTTTTCTCCGCCGCTTTAGGCTTTCCCTATTGGTTCGCGAAATAATCTTTCTTCCAAATCAAATGCAGAATACCACCACAGCCATACAAAATATATTTCTAAGTACAGGCAGATCCAATTGACCTGGCAGTCAATGCCGACATTTATTTTTCAATCGATCATACAATCCATAGTGTAATAACCCTTCGTGAAACTGATACCTCGTATATTTATGCGAGGGCAAGCTGTCAGTAGTATCTCCGAATGTCTTTAGTCAATAGTACATTTTACCATATAGGCCGTCCACGGGTCTTTGTCCATAGGCTACATTGCAGGTTTTTATTGTGTTTATTAAAAGAGTTCCATTACATTGTATTAATATTAATATCGCTACTCCTGCATGTTATTAATAATATACTTGACGAATATATCAATTTGATAATATATATCGGAATAGATTTGATATCGCCTTTAATTTTGTTTGGTCTACGCGGCCCGTTCGAATCGGTTGATGTTGCACGCGCCTGCCGTGACGCTAGTGACGCAATACCAAAATGGCCGCCACGGACAACCGCGTGCGCCGCCATCAACACAGTGTGACACAGTCGCAGGCAACTAGTCGGGTATCGTAAATCATTAACGGTAACGGTTTTGAGAAATGTCACGAATTTGCTGGTGCCTACGTGTATACTGTATAGTTCGGACGTGTTGTCAGTTCTTCCATTGACGTATTCGATATTCTACGACTTAATGACAATCGATCAAGGATAACCGCGATATCATTGTGTTTAGTGGAAATGGAGATCTTCTCTGAAGTAATAGGGACTGTGTGTCTGTGAGCCATGTTTGTTTGATTTCCTGTGGACTCTAATGTCTCTGCCAAATACTCACGGCTATTCGAAAGTACAGAGTGTTCAATGACATCCAATAGCAACCTCCGCGTCAGTGGACTCGTATTAGAATATTTTGCTTTGTCGTTGATTCGAGTGAAATCATTTACCTCGTGCATTTCTAGTGTTGTGCTTTCGAATAGGATTCAGATGTATTTTTTCACGATAATTTCACGTCAAAAATCATTGTGTTCGGGACAAAAAGAAATTTGATTTTTTTTTCACATCTGTGTACGATCAACCGAGTCATGCTGACACCTCGATAGCCTCCAATATAGAGTTTCGAGATACGTTAAATTTTTGTCAAGCAAGTAAGGTTATGCTTTTAATTTTCTCCTGATAAGGCCATATCGGTTAGTCGCGTATCGAGTCCCTAATTTTTCGTGTTATTTTAATTAAACGCAAAGTTTTTCTGCTTTCTAAATTCAGTTCGTTGGTCTCTGTCTTATTCCAGTGCAGAGTTGAGGTTCGGAATCATTAAAAAAATTATTCTCATTTCTCGTTGACATTCGTATGTAAGTTAAATATTTGTGTAATTTAAAAATGTCATTTCTTTGAAAAAAATTAATGGGTACCTGATCAATTACCGAGATTGAATTAGGCTCAGGAATTTATATCAGTCATACTAATGTACTAGTGCTCAATAGTGCCTCGTACCTCTTTGACCTCCCGTGGGTAGTGTACAATCGGTATGACCTCTGACTTCGCCTATTGAATTCGTCATGTCATCACAGTTCGAAGCAAAGACTCGAATCTGTTTCTCCCTCAGCATCATTCCATTTTCTTGTCTCTTCTTACAGGGCAATCGCGAACGTAAAGTATTTTGATGAAGTATAAAATTAGTGTCAATTTGCACGAAGAAGTCAGTACGTCATAGCGTTTCGGGAGCGTCGCGACGCGGGAGACCTTAACCTCCGTGGTACATGGATTCTTTTCAGTTTTCAAGTTAATCGTCTCTCGCGCAATACGAGTGATTGATGCGGACGTAATATTTATCTTTTATATAAAAAGAAAAACAGGCATGGAATACGGATATCCAGGCACGTTGTCCCAATGGGAAAGCGCGGATTACGAGCCTGATAACGTGTATATTTACCAAAAAGAAGTAAAAGACTATGTTGTCTACTACATGGTGGGCAACGCGTCCAAAATCTTTGATTCTTATGCAGGTGTGTCAATTTATTATTGTTCGTCAGTTGAACCAAAATAATTTGACCATTGTCAAAATTCGGTATTAATACGAATATTTTGTTAGTAACCCTAAATTTCTATCTTCCAGATTCCGATACCGAAAGCAAGGATGGTTCGACAACTCAGGAGAAGAAACACGGTCGTGTTTCTCAACCCATTAATACGATTGCCTATACGGTAAATATAATTATTATGTATATATATCATACATGGGAATTAAAATTAAAACGGCGATAACGGAAAGTATTCGGCTGGCGTAGCTCAGTGGTCAAAGCAGTCGACTGGTATTCGAAAGGTTGCGGGTTCGAATCCCAACTTAAGACGCTCCACATTTTTAGTCGTTTTTAGGTTATGGTATATGCATTATAATTATCTGTAACATGAACAATGCCAACATGGCAGACGGGGTGACATCTGGTTTGAGATTCACGTCGAATTTGTAAAATGGAAACAATAAGAGAATTCGGAAGGGGAAGCCACGTTGAAAGACACGAACCAAGAACAATGGATGCTCCTTGCAATGTTTAATCTAGCGCGATAAGAAGGCCACTTTTTCTCGGGTCCTCTCGTCAGCCAGCCACATATCTAGGACAGGAAGCTGCTGGCATCCAGGTCGGTAAATACTCCGAGAAGTGTATCGAATGACGCCTCCCTTAGGATTCCGAATCCCTGGGCATATAACAGAAATTCAAGAGATTCTCGTGATCGAGGTACAGAATGCGGATCTGTAATGCGACGGTTATACTCGGCAATTGAAATGTCAGTCGAGCCGATAGCAGTTATTTATAAAAAAAATTATCATGAGCGAAAGAAACTTTTTTGTGACTATTTTGGAAATCTGAAAAAATTATTTTCTCTTGTTTACACATAGGTGAACGACAGGGATACCCTGACTTCGGTAGCGGCCAGATTTGACACTACACCTTCCGAGCTGACCAAATTGAACAGACTGGGCAGCACCTTTATTTATGCGGGCCAGCAATTGTGGGTACCTGCAAAGGGGGAAGGACGTCTAGGCGGTAGCGTTACAACGGATGCACCCAGTCCTGATCCTAACCAGGATCATGAGTCTCAGGATGACCTACCACCCGAGGAAAAAGGTGAGCACTCGTCTAATTTTGATTTGAGTAATTTATAAATTTTCAAACAGTCACTGCAGCACGTCAGTCAACTTCCACCGTCAGTAGTACGAAATGCAAATGCGACTGCATCGTGTGCAAAAAGTCGTAAAAGAAATCAATAGTCGAATGGCCAATGAGCCACGAGAGGAGAGAAGAGCGATTAGATATGTGCGACTCGAAAATTCGTTAGAGTTCAAGCACAGTCTACTTACTCTTTCTTTGCCATATGGGTGCATCGTGTACAATGTTTTTCACGAGAAATACAAGTACTTGAATCGAACAGTCTGAGAATTTTTTGAATTCTGATTAAAGATTGCTTCGGGATGCATTTAACTTAGCAATGCGTTTCCTGTTCCAGAACTTCTTGACAATCTGCGGCCTGTCTCGCCAAAGCCGAGCCACCTGGACCGGGTAAAAACACCATTGGGCAGTGCTGCGACCACTGTGGACGATGAGGAGCAGCCATACCGGGAGAGATTCCTCAAAATTAACGTTCGCCATATTACGGATGGACAGGTGATTAAAGGAATTAAAAGAAAAAATAATGTAGATGTGTACGAAGTGTACGAAGTGTGAATTAATGGTCTTGCGAATAACAGGGCGTGGTAGGTGGTGTTTTATTGGTTACACCCAACGCTGTCATGTTCGATCCGAATGTCTCGGATCCTCTGGTGATCGAGCACGGTGCTGAATCGTACGGTGTGATTGCGCCGATGGAATTCGTCGTCAATGCTGCCATTTACTATGATATCGCTCACATGCGCGTCGGGCATACAGAGTCCTATGGGACTGACAAGAAACCGGAAATCTACTATATGAAGAAGCCGAATCAGGAAGGACGCAGCAAATGTCAGTCGCCTGGGAAGGATGAACATTTTCCAGAATTGACTGCCGACGATAGCGAATCCGTCTGCAGCTGCGCTGAACGCGACGGCGACGCCTTTCCCAAGGCTTTTGAAAGAGATCTTGTCACGCCTACCAATCTTCAAAATGTAAGGAAACATTTGTGATTGCAAAGAATTCATGCATAATTCTGATTCCTATTGTCTCACTTTCTTTGATATGCATTGTTTATTTTGATGCAGGAAGAAGGATCAGCTACGACCAAAGATAAGGAGAAGGATCAAGAGAAGTTAAAAGATAAAGAAAAAGAGCCAAGCGGGCAGGCTAGTCGAACCCTGGAGGAGCGCAGGCGATCGATGCTCGATCATCATTGGGCGGTTCCTAGCAAAGATCGACTGTCATTTTCCGTCGATGACGAGCAGCAGGATTCTCTGAGCTCTGAAAAGGTACTTTTAACAAGTTTCTTCCTTATTCTGTAAGATGAATGACGAATCCTTACAAATTTTCGTATATCTATCTCTTAGGCGGAACCCGTAAAAGCCAATACAATTCCTGAAGACGAGGAGGGATCTCTAGTCAAGTTGTCATGCCACGACTCGGGTATTGACATTCGTGATCCTAATCCTCCTCTTCCGATTGTTCAACCAATCCCATCGAAGAAGGTTTATTCGGATGCCGATATTGTCCTCTCCTCTGATTGGGTACCTCCAATTACGATCGCTCCCACTAACGTCACCAACACTAGTTCCGACAGTGGACACGCAAGTACCAACGGTCGCAAGAAAGCCAGTTCAGTGTCCTTTAGTCTCGACAGCAACACTGAGGAAATCGAAAAGGACGACGAGCACAAGGACGACGATAGGCAGGAGACTCGCAAGAATAAGGTTTTTCACTTTACATATTAATCTTCTGTACGATTCGCAATCACAGAATGTCGCGTTACGATAAATACTTTTTTCCAGATGCTAAAACGACTATCATACCCCTTGTCCTGGATGGAAGGACTGACCGCCGAGAAAGAGGATGAATCGAAACCAGTACCTGAAAAGGGATCTAGCTTACCGAACAGTGCGGATGCACATCATTCCTCTGTATTCAGCAAAGTATTCTCCAGGTAATTATTTTCACGCCTCATTTAAATTTTACATTACTCTTACATTTTTACATAGAATATTTTCATACCGTGGTTTAATGGCAATCCAAATAAAAAGCCTCTTTTACTTCTCCTAGCATTAACGTCCTAGATAAAATATATTCACGATACGCCTATTTGAAGTGCCAATGGCGAATTCCGAAAAGGTCGTCTCGTTCGGTAGGAGATTCCCAAAAGCCAAGCTGAATATTAGTTCTAGGCTAACTCTAAAATTTTCACGTTAGTCTCCGACAGGGAACCACGGATCAGCGTACGTACGAAGAGAGGAACGAGACGACCGTTTGCATTTAAAATGATCTATTAGGGACAACGTGTAACATAGTAGCCACGTGCCTGTGGAATGGCTCAGAATAATTAACGCTTCTTTATCGCACTAGAAATTACTAATCAATATCACAATAATACAATGGGTGATGTGTATCACGGTAGAAAGGTATAATCGGTCCCTGATCGATTATCGGGTTAGTCTCGCTTTGCGTTATCTGATATTTTGCACCGTAACTAACCAGCAATGTGTAATGGTGTCGGACGAAGCTCGCCCATCAACCTGGTGAGTGACTTTAGCCAGGGCCTGTTCGCTAAAACGCCCAGCGAGGAGAGTGGAGGCGGCCGGGCGGGAGGAACACCTCCGCCGTTAGGTGCCGCCTCGCTCTCTCAGGACTCTGCCAATCCTCAATTCTCACCAGGTCCCATAGGCCTCATCGGGTGAGTCCAGCGGACCAGGATGATCTCGTCTGCACTTCGTTATCCTACTTCCTAATGTCGTCCGCCTCCCCTGGTATTACCTTAGGAATTCCTCAAGTATTCTTTCACTATACTATTTCTATTTTCTTAAATTGTGCCTGAATGTCTCTCGGTGTCTCGATATTTTTATCATTCAAATGTCATTCCTCCTTTGGCTGCCGGTTCTCTTTGATCCATTGGAATTTCAGTTCTTTCAATGCCCGTCTTCTTTCTCTCTTCCTTCAACTTTTCTCTTTACTTTTGTAATCGTCCCTTCGTTGCCATGATCGATGTTTCACGTTATCTCTACAAACATCCTAAGTCTTGCTGTAGGAATTATTTAAAATCCGTAGTCAATATTGTTGCTTAGATTGTCTCTTGTTATCCTTTAAGCATTGTTCCTATTACGTTGACTATCGTTTCTCAGTTTGCCAATCTTTGTAGAAATAATGACATCAAGTAAACAATGTCAAATAATTTTTCATTTATCTCGAATCTTTATCGCTGTAAACATTTGCAGTAGATTTGACAAATGTTTCTGTTATGTTTATTCGAATTAGCATACTTTTTAATGTTATCTTATATTTTCTTCTTCCTTTATCTTTTTTTACAACTTCCTGCTGTCCTACTAGAATCTTTGTACACTGTCTTGGTCCCACTGTTGTTTGTCGGATGTCCATGTCCACTCGAAACTTTCGAGAAACACAACGAACTGAATTTCCGGACAGATTTCATTAATAATTTTATTTGTAAAAGAGGAATTCTCTCCTAGATAAATCTTACTATACACACGAACAGCACCGCGTGTCAACTGTACAACTCAGTCTAACAGTAAAAAACAGGATATCCGTTTTCCGTCTCCAGGTAAACCACAAAAAACTCTTTCTAGCATCTGAACTCTGATTCTCTCTCTCTCTCTCTCTTACTTAATCGCTTACGCCCTGCAGAACAAAGAAGACAACGCGACACACGAAATCATGAAAATACTCGCAGAACGCTTTACTCGTTTGCTTATTTATTGCATTACTCTGCCACATTCTAGTCACTAAATGTTATCCTGTAAATGTTGTTCAGAATAAGAATATCGTAGCTCGTAAAAAAAAAAAAAGAAAAAAGTGTATTCCAAGCTGTACGGATTTTCCTTTTGTAATATAAATTTACGTACGATCGCATTGATTATCTAAATTTATGATAATTCTCATTTAAACACGTAAGTCAGATCCGTCAGCAGCTTGGAAATATCCTAAGGAGCGATCGAAGAAAAAACATAATGAATAAATATAAATTTCGCAGGCGTTCCTCCGTGGGTACCTTCATACGGCAGCAACCACTGACGTCATCCGGCAGCAGCAGCGTCGACAGCAGTCGTGGAAGTAAAACGTCAACCGCACCGCCGCGTCTCGATTATCGCAGCATGGTGTCTGTGGACGACATGCCCGAACTTTTCGTTAGCTTTGACAGTGAGTATCATCTGCCACCTGGGATTCTTACAAGGGTATACATACTTTAGTTTTATTAGTAAATTGGTTTTATTAGTTTCTGTACAAATATTATATACATACACTATCCTGGGAACGAGGCCGGTATTGGACTAACACGTTTTACAAAAATCATAAACAACAGAATTATGATATTACATATCAGGACACTCGCACACGCTACGTAGCAATGCTTCTTACTGTGCGAGATTTTTTTTACATTTTCTTTTTTCTATCTAAGATGATCATCGTATACAGTATGCATATGCGTATATGTATGTATGTATATATATATTTTTTTTCCATGGGGAAGTTGTCTCGCGTCACGTCCTGCCGGGAATTAAATTGACGGAGAACGCGATAAATCGTGGAAATCGATTGACTGACTGATCGATTAATTAATTTTTTTTTTTTTTGACAATTGATACTTGGAGATAAATATTGTGGTGTCGACTAGAAAATCAATGCAAAGGATTAAGCATGTGATTTGTCGTAAGATTTCATCTTTTTTTTTTGAATATTATTTTACCGGACGTTATCACGAAACTGTACATATAGACATGAACGAAGAGTGAAATTTATTTGTTTTATTTAGTGAAATCAATAAAATACGAATACATCAGGTAGTTCGTTTTATATGCTAATTTTTTTTTTTTTTTTTTTTTTTTTTTAATTTTTTTTTTTTTTTTTTTTTTTTTTTTTTTTTTTCACACTTTTGTATATCCACCTTCGAATGGTTTCGGCTTAACGATCGATCTCTTTAGATTTTATCTCTTAGCTTTAAAGGAAAATTCTTTCCCCGACTATTCCTTCTCAAGGATGTCTATCTTCGAGTCTTTGTTTAATCGTAATTCAGATTATACTATCACTTCCTACTAACATCGTCGCTCGCACCGCATTCTTCTTCGAATTCAAGTGAAATTTTGATAATTTGCCAAATTACACAGATCTGACTCACTGAAGGTAATACTTTGGTTCGAGGAAGAATCTCACTATAGTTATCATCCGTTATAGATTGTCGGACCGGATTCCGTCCTTGATTGCAATTCAGCGAATCACGCGAAGCGGAATCCAAATTTCGAAAATCTACAACCTTGGCAAACGATTGGCGCCAAAACGACAGATCTTAAAAAGCCAACAAGAAATCTTACCCGGTTGGCACTTTCATAAAACTTATCTCTGATCCATTCATGCAGCTCTTTAGCAATTCGTTACTTGATACGTTTTTTTTGTCTGTTATCAGTTAAATGCTCTGACGGTATAGATAAATTTAGAGAAAAATATATAATTAATGATAAAATTTAATTATTGACACAGCTGACAGAAAAGTTCGATTAGACTTTACGTAAATTCCTCGAAACAGTAATTCATTTTGTGGATGAAAGATATGTCTGATTATTTTTTCAGTTGTCATTAAAAGAGAATTTATTCTCAAAATAAATGAACAAATAAATGGGGATCTTCGTTATGGCATAAATTTGAACAAAATTCACGTTCGTTAAGAGAAATCATACTAATCCAGTAATTCTCATCTGTTTCTGTTGTCCCTCTAGTCCAAGCACCTAATTTCCCCGAACTCGAAGGCCTCGGTAGGTTCATACTGTATTTGCTTGCTCTCTACTTTTTACTCGTTCACTTCGTCTCTTCACGCTTCTCTCTCTCTCTCTCTCTCTCCTCTCTCTTTATCTTTTAAGCCATTCCCTCACATCCTATCTCAGTATTGCTCTATCATCTTTCACCAAACTCCAAATTGTCTGAACAAATATTTTCGTCGATCCATTTTTGCTGTCTTGTTGATTTGCTTCGTTGCTTTGCTCTGTGAAAAAAAAAATTAATCTTTCGGAATTCGATTTCAAACTAATTTCGAACGTATATATTTCATTATTTCTAATTATTTACTTTGATTTTGGCTGTCTCCATGCACAAGCACATATACTACCACTTTCAATTCCGGTTTCATACACTGTGTACTCTATACCACCTACTATTATTATTATTCCAATATAACGCTACTCCTGTCGTACTTGTACAGCCTGTAAATGTCTATACATTCGATTTTCTACTTGTTCTGTACTCTTCTTTTATATTACGTTCAATCGTACTTTCTTTTTACTTTCACCTTTTTGCATTGCCTTGAATTATCAGTTCCGGTTGACAGCATGCCGGAAGAAAGGGTCCAGAACATTTATTTATCTCGATTGCCAATTATTGTCAAAAAGTATTTCATATATATGTATATGAAAAAAAAAAACACAAACACATGCACTCGCAAAAAAAATACATTCGATTATAACATTTTATATAATGGTTTCGCCCGATCGACGCCATCTTTGTTTTTTTGTGTGTGTGGTAATAATGATTATAATAACATTGTCTTGACTGTACTTTGACCATGATGTGTATCTGATATTTTAAATTATCAATCAGTGTGACAATCGTGTGCTTGCATATACTCTCGTAAAATCATAGAAAGATTAATGGGAGTCAGAGGATACGAGAATAGGTTTTATGATAAAAGCGAAAAAAAAAAAAAAATTATATAGACTTATTGAGTGCCCGCTTATTTTTCATAGATTTTTGAAAAATTTCTGAAATCGAACGAACCTCGTTTTTATACACAAAACCGAATTCTCATACGCCTCATTGTCTATTGGCGCCGTACAATGTTTTCTGGCCGTAGCATTATTAACGATACTTTGACTTTAGAAGTACCCAGCGTCAAAGTACTCGGTGGTCCAGAAAATCGAATTTTTCCGTTGCATTTAATAATAATACTCTCAAGCACTGTACACTCGTAATATCAGTGGGATCCAATAGTGCTATATAGGATAATTCTTTTTGGGCTGTTTTCCGTTTCGAAAGCTTCGTTCGTACTCGGAAAGTATTTGGGGACCGAATGGGTTTGAGGAAAGTGAATACGTCGATTGAGCTAGTAGTATCTCGGGGGCGCGGGTGGAAGGGCTAATTTTGTTAGTGAAAAAGTGTGACGTTTTATGGCATTGCGGTGGGCTTTTTTTACAATGGCAGAACTGATACCACGACCCGCGAGATCCTGCGAGGACCCACCCCTTTACCTGAGGCTGCGCACAGGAAGACCCAAGGGTAAGAAGATACCAAGATCGACGCCGATAATGAGCTATGGAAAGAAAAAGCTACGACCGGAATATTGGTTCAGCGTTCCGCGCAATAGGTGAGTCCCTGTGTCTTGATTGGATTGTTTGAAAAAAATTTTTTTTACTTTTTTTTTTGTTTTTGTAAATTTACGAAAATTGTGCCCTTGGATAATATCACGTAACCATGGCAAGTTTCGACGACTTATCGATAATCTTGCCGATTTACTTACAATCGGTCGGTAAAGTAGGACAGTCCGTTCTAACGTCGTAGGAGATTCGAGATTACGTAATCGGTGATTTTTTTTGAAAATCTTACAAAGTTTTAGATATAAGATAAAATAATTTTATACTGCTGATTGACTGTCATCCAATACAATTAATCTTGAATTCCGATCGGTAGCTGTTTACTTACGAGGTTATATCAGTGATCGCCTGCGTATGTCTGTACATTAGAAAACATGTTTATTATCCATTTGGAGATTACTTTATATCGTCTTTTAATTTTTCGATTGACTGATTTACTTGTCAATTACCAGGATCGATTTAAAAATACAGGTTGATAAGATTATAGATTGATTTAAATCATTTTGAAATTTCCCGCGAATTTCTAGAGCACGTGCGTCTCGGCAACAGCACGTACGTAATTCCATATCAGTCATATGGCTGGTATCCAGGTCACGCCCACAGTGCCACAGTCTCTTCGTAACACCTGTAAACGCGTCGCGTTGAACTTTCATCATCCTTAATTCTCCCGAATCGCGATTCATCTCGAAGATCCGATCGTCTGTGTTGTTGCGCAATGTTCTAATTAATCGAATAATCAATCATAATTGTTATGTCTTGGCGATCTTGAAGTATAAGATATTTTTAAGTTGGTGAAAGAGAGCGTGACTGTAGTCGGTTAGATAGGTTAGGTTGGCACGAATTGAACGAGCAGCACACTCGGCACAGCAGCGTCTGGCGTTCTTCGACATTTATGTGAATACATCAGCGATATATACAGAGCAATAATTTTCATTAGCTCGCAAGCAAAACTATTACGTATTTCAATGTAACACGTGCCGCTTTTACGTGCGATAATAATTTCGAACAGGTTCGATAAAGAATTTCGTTACTGAGAATTTGATAAGGATTTATTTATTTATTTTTTTTTTTTCCAGAAAGATTTACTTAATCTACCTATATAAGCCTCGTCGTCCGAAGTCATTGATCGGAGTAGATTGTTGAATATTTTGTTAACGTTACCGCCCACTTTGAACCTTGTTTCAAATATCGAATAAAAGTCAAGGGATTCGAAGACAAACGTTTTCCACGAACACGCGATAAACATGAATTACGCGGTTAGTCGAATTTTCGGCTTTCTCTATGTCCCGTCGCTGAGAATGCTCGTACGAAGAATCGCGCCAATTTTGAATCGAAGGTAAAAGTCGATGCGCGCGACAGCACGTAGCCACGCGATTATTAAATATTTGTCGCATTTAGATTTTCAGGTTAACTTTTTATACAGAATTTAATGCATCCCGATGAATTTTCGTTCGCAGGGTCGATGACCTGTACAGGTTCATCCATGCATGGGTTCCTGCTCTTTATGGAGAACTCGACGAGAATCTATGGCGTGAACGTGGCTACATTCTCTCCGATACGGAGACGGACCTTTCGCCCGAACTGTCACCTCACGACGGGGACCCGAGTGAACTTGCCGAGGAAGGGAAAACTGGTCCGCGCGACACCGACGACATCTCTGAGCTCACTCGGGAATCATGGGAGGTCAGTACTAGAGATATCTATATTCGTATATATTTTATTGGTTCGTTGAATATTTAATTCCACGACTCGTATAACGATGACGATCGATCGATTTCCCGGATCATTTTTAATGATTGGCTACCTCGACAGATGATTAGCAGATCAACTAAAGAATTCGACTGTTGTCTCTGTCGTTGTAATTGCTCCCTGCTCCTTTCGTTTAGTAACTCTATCGGAATCTCATCTTGATGCGTCTATTTGAATCTTGGATAAGCCGGACCGAGAACTGTCTTATATTTCTCGCGATCAAACCGATTTCGCCCGAGATCAAGTAATTCAATAAATTCTTCCTTATCACTTTCGTCGCTCCGTCGCTCTTAACTAGTTTTCATATGATTGCCATACGAGATCCCGGCAAGGTCACGAAAAATTGTTCGATCGAAAATTTGAAAGATTTCTTGGTACCCCTCGTCCGATCGAGCCACGTCATCGATTGGCCACACTTAAAAATCTATGATTTCTTTGTCGAGATTTCACGTGATTTCAAGTATACCGGGAATGAGCGTTGACCTTGCAGGGAACCTCGATCGGCAGGAAAATACGATGACAGTCGAAAGATAAAAGTCGAAAGGAAGAATTCTCGCCTCGTCGCGTCGACCTCGACTTCCTGATTTGTTCGAATCTCCATTCACGGATCCCGAAACGAATTTCTATCTGATTTCGCCTACGTGATCGTAATTTGTCCATTGTCACGAAATTCCAACGCTCTCGACGAATCTCGGTGTCGTTTAGACGCACGAAATTGGCCAAATTAACGGGACGAGGCGGGACGAAAATGATTAAGGGAAGTGGAAGAAAAAATGGAGCCCGATCATAATTTTAAAATTATTACTGGCTCCACGACCATGCCAACGTTGTTCACGAGGCGAATGTGTCTCTTTGTCTGAATTGTTGACATTGCGGACGAACAGCTGATAAAGGCACCCTACGTAAAGCTCTACAGCATCTTGAAGACCTCGAGCGCATCTGCAGACTCTGAACAGGCCCAGGATCCCGAGGTACTCCTCAAGACCTAGAATCCGGTCCATGCTCCACATTTCACACTGTTATGCATATATATATATATATATATATATATATATACATATGTATATATTACACACACTATATGTATACCCGTGAAACAATCAATCAAAAATCACTGTCACGATTTCCGAATATCATTATCAGCTAATTCGCCATCGAATCACGCTTTCTGCGTTAACACCGATTCCTTGTGGAAAGACCATACTGTTGTACCAGCTACACCGAGCAGTCAATGTTTGTGCGTGTAATTATTGTTATGACGATGTATGCCAAAAGCTCAAAGTGCCTCCACGTAGTGCCACGAGAGATATTTATCTGTATCGCACCAAAAGCCTGCTATGAGAACGTGCATTAATTTACGAAATTCCGATACACGAGGCTAAAGCGAACGTTCTACGTCACCTTGATCATTGCGCTTCGCGATTATCAGCAGTGGCATAGGTTACGCGTAAAAAAAGAGTCCCCCGATTCCATCGATACGTGCGAACATCGTCAAGCGGATTGCTCAGCTGTGTTTTCGTATTGCGGAATGAAGTTCTTCATCGTCGTGTATTATTTCGAGAAAGGAAGCTTTGCGCTACATTATTCTTTTTCCTACGCTTCGACACGCCGTACGTTGCCGGGGTGGTGAAAGGGGGCCGATGAAACTTTTAGCTTCCCAACCTCTTTGGCCCACGGCCAACCGAAGCTCTTTACATTGGCTTTACTCGCAATGTCTAATTATAGCTGGTCGTTTCATAGGAACTTGACTTTATAGATATCGCCGCATGATCTTGCACGCGCAAATAATGTGATCGTCCTTTATTTCTGTGGCGCCATCTTTTTCAATGGAGGTTAGGTTTCTCGTCAGTGTCTTACCCATTCGATTTATGTCCGTTGAGCGAAAATTTTGCAAAAATCCATAAGCTGCGCACTTCTTACGCCAGAGGTCGTTCAAAGAGGACGACCTTCTAAGGTTCATAAATACCTGCTAACCTCTTTGTCTCTTGGACCCCCGTTTTACTTTTAACGCATCTCGAGGCATTTGCACCGTTAATGTCGTCATCATTATTTTTGACGTTTATTCTCTTGCTCTTATATGGATGCTTTATATGGATTTTTTTATGAGACTACCAGAATAATCTTTAATGACGACGAACTTTTTTTTTTTTTTTTTTTTTTTTTTTTTTTTTTTTTTTTTTTTTTTTTTTTTTTTTTTTTTTTTTTTTTTTTTTTTTTTTTTTTTTTTTTTTTTTTTTTTTTTTTTTTTTTTTTTTTTTTTTTTTTTTTTTTTTTTTTTTTTTTTTTTTTTAATATATAATATCATTCAAATTGCATTTTCGCATGTGGAACGTGCTCTTCTGCACGACTCCGTATCACGCGAGAAATTTGTGTAGCTCAGTCGAAGATTAGCCAATCGGATCCCGAGCACTACGTGACTTGGGCCATTAATGACTATCCAGTGGAACTTTGGAGAAACGACCTGTTGGCGTTTACGGTATGGTCAGAGAGAAGTTAGCATATCAGCTGATCAAGGAGTCTATTGATGTTTATGGCTCTCGAGTAATAAACAATTATTCGTATTTCCTAGGGAATTCATAACGGCAGACATCCGTGACAAAGGGGGGCAGCCTTAAGTTTTAAGTAATAAACCGGATTGTCCCGTAATTTTTTTTGCGATTATAATTTTATTTTTGGAACCTTCGAAGGTATCGAACGACGATTTTATTATTGGAAAACTATAAGGGTACTTCGAGTTTGCGAAACGTGGTAGGGCGCTTTAAGGGAAACATTCGTATCTCGACTCGATAGCTCCGAAGTCCGTTCGCAAAAGTGCCTTAGTCCTTAGTCAGCTGTCGAACCGTGAGGGAGGTTCGACAAATTGAAAATGTTGGTCGCGTCGCAACATCTTCACGATTCGCATCGGACGTCTTGAAGCGATGCGTAAAGTCAGTAAAATGAGTGAGGACATCGTCCAATAAAAGGAACCCAATGCCAATGCAAATAGCTGGACCCCCGCTGTCCGAAGCTACGCAAAACGTACATGTAAAGTTACGTATCCAGCTACGAATTCAATCTCGGGGCTTGACTTCTCCGTGCCGGACGAATTTTTCCAGTGGAAAGTTTTCCGAGTTTTCCACGACGAGTACTAACCTGAAACTCTGTTAAACATACCGATGGGACTCCTTCCTGTCGCTCCTGACCACTGACCCCTATCCCCCCTACCCCCTCCTTCGCCTTCCTCGTTCACCCGTCATTCCCAGTATTCTCACAGCCCGGACTCGTCGGGTCTTCGCTGAGTCTATTGGCGACACCCGCAAAATAACCGACTGCACCCGTAATCGAAATATCGCGTATTATTACAAACAGCAGCGAAAAGTGAGATTCTTGAGAGTTTTGTCGTTTTCACGATAGAAACGATCATCCTCGTCATTGGCTCAGCGAATTATGTCATTTCCGTATACGCCTCGGCAATTACAAGCGTGTTGCGGCAGTAGTTCTCAATTTGTATGGTTATCGTATAAAAATACGGTGATAGTAAAAAAAAAAGTAAGAAAGAAACATGGAGGGACGTACGAACCCGCACGCGAAGACTTAAATTTCAGTTGTGTGATCGCAAATCTTTTTTTTCTACCCTGCGCTCGTTTTTGTCTTTCAATTTTTTTCTCTCACTTGTCCAATGTCGTTTGTGCTTCGAAATCTCCAGGTTCTGGCCGATGAGATAAACGGCTCCGACGAAATTAGCCACGTAGCGAAAGGACGTTCGTGTCTCTCGGGAGTCGCTCGGCGTCGGATGCCAATGGGCGTCTGCGTGGTGGTCGTCGGGTGTCGATGAACGAGAAAGGCAATAATAATTATTAAATCTTTCGAGTGTGGAAGGTCTCTGTGTTAGATGTCGATTTCTTTGATTTTTATTAAATGCCAATATGCGCGTCTCGTGTCTACATGTACGATTCGCCCGGGGCCGGTATTCGTCACGATCGATCGATATATACGAAGTAGGAAATGTTTACATTTTAACCTAATCTAAATCCTCGATTTTCGACGTGACAGACACTTTATATATATCGGTATATCTGGTCGAAAATATTGATACAGATGAACAGCAGTCTCGATGAATAATTCTTTGGTTATCAGCGAAGTCGTTCTTCTAAATACATAAAGCCAAAAGAGTCACGAAATATCGTTAAGCAATCGATAGACTGTTTTCGTATTCGGTAACGGCTAAAAATGTGAGGTTAGTTTACATTGCAGGATATGTGGTAGGTTGCTGAAATCGTTCATTGACTTTAAATACGATCGACTGCGACGTTTATAAACACTGTCGTATCTGTTTTTCGGCAGGTTTATAATTCTTTTTTAGACTGCCGTGACGCGAACAAAGAATTCTAGATTATTTTCCGGCTGCCTAGGTAGGATTGTTCGAGCGGCAGAGTCCGTCCACCCTCGGCTGCGCAATCCGTAAATACAACAAACGGGTAGCACGTGCTGCGCAACGAACGTGCGCAGTGGTTTATGCAGAGACTACATGTACCGGGACGCTCAGGGCTTGAAGTTCAGTACGGCTTTAGTCTTCTGGAAGTAAAGCACGCTGTCAGAGCTTCTGTATACGTATTTAGTTGAGACTTTGCTTAAGTTGCGAGGTTTGGATTTGATTATTCTCAACAGTCCGACTAACAAGTATATGCATCGGCGAACGGGGAGCGGACAAAGAATTTTTTAAGTTGCTCGACTTTGACTCGGTTTCCTATTGATTTTGGACGACGCTTTGTTTTGTCTGTCGGCGGATGCTCGATTGCACCAAAGACACTTACCGCTGTGAAACAACGAATAATACAATTTGGTAGAACGTGAATTTTGTTCGTTTTCCTTGTCGCTGTACGTTACACAACGAGTGATATCCTTATATTCGAAATATTCATTTATTCCGAAATACCGTGCTCGCGGGGAATCTAATAGTAAAGCCTGAACGTCGGCCAATTTGACAAAAGCAATAGAAGACTGTGTTCGTGCGGTCGAGTGACAGCCGTGTGTTTTGGCTGGCTGCCCAGCTTCTAGAAGAATCCAAGGAAAGAGCTGGGTGCATCCTGTCGTCATGTGAATATTCAGTCTCACTTGCAAAGGAGCGACAGCAACTTTAATCTGAGACTCTCTACACGGAGGAGAACAGCAGGAGGAATCAGAATCGGACATTATTCGTTTAACGGTGTTCCTGAAATTGAGAAAAATGCCGAAGCCCAAGATGCTCAATTCGTTCGTGAAGGTCGCTAAATTCTTAAAGATGAGGACCAAGGTAAACGCACTTTAAAGCTGTCATGTTTTAATTTACTTATCGAATCCTTTGTCAATCATATTTCATGTAATCGGTACGCGCCTTTACGAGAGCCCATTACGATATCGATATTTAAGATTCCGATTTCCATTTTTAACGCTTTCGGCGGATGAAAACAATGAAAACGGACGCTGGAAATGTGTATACGACGTGCGGCTTCATTCGTTCGCGACTCTCACGTGCTGCGTCTTGGCCTCTTGAGTGAAGCGAAGTGCCCGATGCTTCCCTGTAGCCCGGAGAAACAGGTTTGACGTGTCGTCAAGTTTCGAATAAACGAAAACATTCGCAAGGCCGAGCCAAGAGGGGAGTGTGACTTTTATTAAGTAATTTTTCAATTCTTTCCTATTCCATCTATTCCCCTTTTTAGAGTACACCGATTCTCTTATACGCGTATGTAATATATCATTGATCGATCCACCACGTGTTATTCGCAACCAGCAGACCACCATCATCGGCAAGCAAGAGAAGATAGCAGTGTGAATGTCAGAAATTTTAAAAGCTATCGGAATAATGATAAAGCTACGTAAACAAGTCGTATACATATAGGAGCTCAGGTTGAATCAGCCGATCAGATTTTGAAGTTAATAAGGAGCTTAACTACTTTTTCAAAGGTCTATTGAATTACAGCTTTCTTCGAACGCACTCCAGCTGTTGGTACTCCATCATACCGACCTTCTCGCGGAGGAATTCATGTAGCGTACGTGCATACGTGCAATTGGCAGCATGCGGCGGCATGTAGAAGCCAGCTAGTTTATAGGTCCGTAATTATCAATACTGATACTCTAGGCCTTGAAACGGGAAAAGCAGTCCCAGTTTCGTTGAAGCACGATTCAAATTTTGTATCGAGTGTAGAAATCAAGAAAGACACGTGTAGCATAAAAAAAAGGAGAAATCAATATGCTAGAAGAATCATCGCTATTATATCTCTTATCGAACTCGGCCAATAATCTCAAATTGTACCATAACATCGAAGTAGTCCATGGATCGGATCATCGCCGATTGCTTATCAGGACTAACTTGACACTGCGATAAAAATCAATTTTGTGACGCAATTTTTATTGCAAGTCAAGGCGCAACATACCCAGATTTGAATTTTCATCTAATGAGATTATTTCGGCCTCCACGAAATTCGGATACAATTTCCACCTCTTGGGCACCGCGCACGGGTGAAACGATTTTTTGTAACCCCGAAAAAGAAATATAAATTTTTACAAATGCCTGAAATCGTATATGGCACTTTTTTTTAAAAACATTTCGTACCATAGACGCAATGCCAAAGTTTCGGTAACGTAATCAAACGTGTTTTTAAAAAAATCTAACCTTACCCTAGGAAGTCGTGATTTTTGTTATTGACGAAAAACAGTTTTCCCGTCTAATCCACCATTCCTTTCCCTGACTAATCGGTAGTATCTGAGCGCTGATAAGTTATCGCCACAACTTGGTAGTACGTAATCTTTTTTCTTCCATATATATAGATTTTTGTACAAATTGTTTTCCTGATTACTCGATACGGATAAGGCGCATATCCAAGTACCGCGCCGAGTATCCACGCAGCCTCATACTCGCCATGGCTGCGTAGCTGGCTTCGAGATTTAATTGTGCGTCTCCGGATAGCCGAGCACCGTTCACCAATCTATATTTACCGATACGTCCCGTAATCTATAAGCCTACTGAAACTTGAAAGTTAGCTATCGATATACACATATATCCCACGGGCGTGTATCACAGTGTACCCATAATCCTGTTTACACTAGCCCGACCCGAGACTGTAGAATGTTGCGCTAACACGTATAAAGGAAAGCCGAGGTTCGATGGCGCCTAATACATTTTTACCCTATGTTTAACGGACTCCAGTTTTCTTACGCAAGAGAATCATACGCGCATAGGCTAATGAGTATTTAAAAATAGTTTTCTTAACGCGAGAGCCTGGATATTTATATTTTTCTCATAACCCGTAATGTACCTTGTTTTCGTAATTTTTCTCGAGTGGCAATCCTCTAAATCATTCACCCGGTACGTTGTATGATTTTTTAAATCTTTTTTTTTTTCTTTTTTTTTTTTTTTTAATTCATAACCGGAATAATATATACTTCGATCAATTTCTCTTTCGCCCGATGACGCAATCTAGAATGTTGTTGTTGTCATTCGAGATCTGTTCTCGGCTTACGTCCTATGGGATCGTCGAATGATCTTTCCTTTTCAAGGTATCGGGGATACTGTCATTCGAAGGAAAGTCATGTTGACAGTCTCCACGCTCGACTGGAGTTCATTGTCGGGATTTATTGTCTCAAACAAGGTCTAGTTTATTGTTGGACATTCGTTGCGTTTGATGCGCTCTTATCGGCGAGAATGAATGATGACGTCATATCCCGTGCAGAGAATAACATTAATCTTTCTATCGTTACGGACAAAAGGAGAATACGAATAAACGAAGACTCGCGATTAATTTATTGAGCCGGCAGCTGGAAGGAGTTTCGCAATAGTAACAAGAAGAGCGCGATGTACCCGAGGTGTCGCGAAGAAGTTTTTGGTGAACGGTGAACGACCGCCGGTAGTTCGATGATTCATCAAACTTTTTTTTTTTTTTTTTTTCTATCGCAGGTCGCCGATTAGAACGAAACCGATAATACAAATCCATTCGCAATCATTGTCTTTAATCGTCAGGATTACCTACCGAATTACTTGGTAATAGATAAATTATAGACGTCGGTTGATCCTCGTTGAATCTTCCTATAGATTTCTCGAGGGTATTGGGGATAACGAATTTTCGAAATTGCTCTTTTCGAATTATTCGTATCTCGTGTATGTAGATTTCAGGGAAGTCATTAGTGGTATTTTTCTTTTTAATTCGAAACCTCACTTCTGTTTATTATCTCGGAAAACAACTTTACCGGTGAAACCCGCTGTCGCAATAATTTCCTACCAGTGGCCCGTTCAACGCACCTTTGCGGAACTCGTTAGAACGTTCGGAAACCAGTGAGCTTGGACACGGATCAGCGGAAACCTGTCAGTATTGAGTCGGTGCTCCTGCAAGACGGTCAAGAAACGGATCGATTCTGTAGATTGCTAATAAGGAGAGCGTAACCGTGATAGAATATTGTTCCGATTAATTTATTCAAATTCGATCATTCGTTTCTTGAGAAATATGACGGCCGGTACGTGCGCGACTCTCAACTACGTTTTTCAACATTCCTCCAGGATGCTTTCGGTAAGAGATTTTTTTTTTCGAAAATTAATGTGTAATATTGATTTTAAAAAATTTCGCCCATATGCTACCTGCCGGTTATAAAGAGCTCGGTATATCTATATATGTGTAACGGCCGAACCGAAATCCGAACTTATGAGAAGATCCGGTCGGCAGAATAATAACAGTGATCAATGACGGACTTCCGGTTCCGATTGACCCTCCCGTATGAATGCGCGATCCACGCGAGGGAAAAGGCGATCGAGGCAGTAGGACAAAAAGTGGGATAGAATATATATATATATATATATATATATATATATATATATATATATATATTGTAATTACATTAGCTAATATACCTATATGCATTGGTAGGAATATGTGGCACCGATGCGACCTTGGCTAAACCGATTACCGAATACTTCTACGTGCTGACTGGTTACACCCGTATTAGCGTTTAGAATTAGTCATCATTTTTTTACATTGACCTTTTTTTTTCTTTCTTATTTTTTATCATAAACATCGATAGCCTCGAATATTTTGCAGGAAACAGACTACGCCTATGCTGCTACCCTCGATAAACTTGTTGGACTACTTTAACAACTGTTCGTTAGAAATGCATAATTAATTTTTTTTTTCCTATACTCGTCGCCATCTTTGCCGATCGGCTTTTTTTTATTTTTTTTTATTTTTTTTTTTTATAGAGAATGTTACGACGCACAGAGTATAGTTTCGTATGGTCGTGCAATTGCTGCAGTCAAGTTATACCCAGTGGAGCCTTATTGAAATTGCGGGTGGCACAATTAAGGCTTATTCTCACGAGGATCTTAGCACGGGAATGCTTTTAATTAAGATGACTCCTGACGCGTCCAATAAAGCACGTTGGCTGTATCGCCCGTGCATTTGCATTTAGCAGAATTTAACGTCGCGCCGACGACCCCCGTCTTCCTCCTTGAACTTTACGCGACGCGACGCAGCAGCGCAATTCGTTCGTCGGCTTTCTTGAAGATTCCTCGCTTTTATTTTTCGACGTCGTTTCGCTCTGCTCTGCGTTAAAATTTTGCAGACGCCGATGCTCGGCCAGAACGGTCAACAGACGTCACTTTTGAAACGCCAGCTCGTCCTTACGCTTTTTATCTCACTTTTATTGGAATCATCAGCCGATTTACGATACCCCAGTACAACGTGGACGAAAATAATCGCGGATCTCGAAAATTTTTTTATTAAAATTTTGCCTCCCATCGAGAACTCGGAATCTCGAAATCACATCGGTCGTTGTTAATGATTCAAAAAATTTTTTTTTTACACGAAATTCGCTCCTTGTATCCTTTAATTTGAATCTTGTCGTTCGTGCAAATATTGGACAAAATTTGCGTCACGCGTCTTGACGGCTGAACCAAAAAATACCAGAATCGATAAAACTTGTATCAATCTCTTCTATTTAAGAGCTATTTACTCGAAGGCGTAACTGTCAAGTGATGCGGATGATAAACGTAGCAAAAAATAAAGGCAGATTCCTACCCGGTGTAGGTTATCGCAATGATAGACGAGAACTTGTAAAATAATTTTTTTTTTGTTTTTTTTTTTTTTTTTTTTTTTTTTTTTTTTTTAACGATCTTAAAAGTATTACATAATCTCGCGAAAAATAACTCTAATCAATTTAGTCTTATCTATCCAGGGAAGCGCTTGTGGGAACATTTGACCTCTCGTTTTTTTTTTTTTTTTTTTTTTTTTTTGTTTTTTTTTTTTTTTATAACGATCTTAAAAGTATTACATAATCTCGCGAAAAATAACTCTAATCAATTTAGTCTTATCTATCCAGGGAAGCGCTTGTGGGAACATTTGACCTCTCGACCTCCGGCCGCCCCTCGTCCAGTGAATTCAAGCCAATGCGAATTGGAATACGTAAACGTGGAATTAAGTGGAAACGTACACGCTCAGTGTAACGGTATCGCCGTAATTGGTCTTATCTCCGAATACATTGGCAACGACAATAACAATCTTCATTATTATGGACGTAGCGCCATTGGCCATGATATCCTATGCAAAAGACGAGTCTTGTTTTCGTTCCTCATGAGAATAAACCAGCCGCCCAAGTCTGACCTTAAAAACACGATCGTTCGCGCACAATTAATTGCGCAATTTATTAAACGCACTTGCACATACATCTCAAGATCAAAATTTACTAATGAAAAATGTCCATTGGATAGATTTCAGGTTTCTGGTATCGCCAGCAAAATCAGTCGCCCCCCTCGATATACATGTATATACCCCGTTCGAGCTAACACCGGTAGGCAGAAAAATGAGTGAAAAATACACGATAATCGAGGCGATCGAAGAAGGTCGATCGAACGGATAGCCAAGTTATCTAAGAAGTAGTTTATCGTCCTTCGACGAGAAATTAATTATCCAGTAATTCAATAATCGAACGATCGCCCGATGATTAGATATATACATAGCTGTGAGAGGTTAGACACCTGTCCTGTTTTTTAATCGTAGGGAAGCGTCGATTGCTCGTGGGATGCTAATTCTGCTAATAGAGACTTTTTGGAAAACATCAGCTCTCGGTACGCAAGGAGAGAGATAATTGAATAACTAATTGTTCCTGTACACCAATACTGCCTCTCGGTATTGATTATCGGCGTAAATCGTCTTAAATCGCCCGTTAATACGGGATACACGTCTGAATCATACTTGACGCGTGACACGTCTGCTTGCTTCTTTGAATCACTGGACGGATTTGAATATCGAAAAGGCTGCAAGTGGATCACGTGAGGATCGTGGCGATTTAATCTTTCAGCGACACGAGACGTAAACACGCCTGTAGCGTAACAACAACAGGAACAAAGAAGATCCCTGGCCCGAAACTTATCTCACGCAGGTGCGCGAGCCGGTATTATGCAGATGCGTAGGTAGATCGTGACGTAATCCAAGATATGAGAGGTGAAAGGTGGATCTGGG
>NW_014334437.1:7933-9691 GCF_000341935.2 Cephus cinctus | reverse complement strand
GGGGGGTGACAGAATCTCACTAAGCTGTCATTCGCGCTAATAACGAAACTTTCCACTCTTCTTTCGTGGTCCGGATCGCAGCTGGATCTCTTGTAGTGGTAATACGAAAAACAGTTGGCACAACTAATTTTCACGGGAGATTCTCACGTGGACGTTAAACTGAAGAATTTGTTGGGACGACGAATTGCGAGCTTCGATAATTTTGGGGGATTGTGGGAAAAATGATTTTTAAGAAAAATTTTTATTTCAACGTACATTTGGTTTCGGTATCGCGATGTATTTACGTTGGTTCGCTGGATGAGAGTCCGAGCTTCCTGGGTGCGCATTGTTTTTGTAACTAACAGTAGGTTCGACCTAGAAACGCCAAGGCACATATGCGTATTGAACGTAAATGAGAAAATGTCGTAAACTACGAGAGCTACATAAATGTCATTCTTATTGAGGTACTTAATTGTCTGCTGCAATTCCCCCTTGACTCTAGAACATTTTAACTGGTTAATTACGAGCACTCTTGTTGGAGTCTTTTTTTTAATATTTATTTCTTTGTCGTCAAAACTTGTCATTCGTTGCGTCGCCACGTGTAGCCGATCTTTCGGATGAATATTTGGTAACTGAAGTAGTAAGAAAGGATGTCGCTTATGACTGCGCGATATGATAATAGCGGATAACCTGGAAAATTAGAAAAATTGCGAAACAACATCAAAGTCCCTAATGGCCGAACAACACGACACACGAACAAGAACAACAAAACAACACGATGTTGGATGCATAGTGGTTATACTCTAGTTGTGTATAGATCTAGTACTAGAATTAGAAATAGTTGTTGTATAGATTAGCCTGGTAGAAAAACACGTGCAGAGAGTCTCTGATTATTGTGAAGGCAACGCCTGTGGGAAATTGCATTCCGTTTGAGACTCTTTGCATTCCAGTGTGCATTGAATAGGAGCCGTTAATGAGGAGACGTCTAATGTTCAATTGTTTGCGTCTTCAGGTCCTGTCTATGAGCGAGGAGCTCAGGCGAGCACTCTATGCGAGTAGTGCTGTCTCCCTGGACTCGGACGTCATCGTTCCGGACTTGGTTGGAACAACGGAAATTCTTAGCGACGAGCACAGGGAGCACCTCTGTCGTCACCTGCCAGCCAGAGCCGAAGGATACCTGTGGACCCTGGTATTCAGTACGAGTCAACATGGGTTCAGTTTGAACAGCATGTATCGCAAGATGGCGAGACTCGAGAGCCCCATTTTGCTTGTGATCGAAGACACCGAAGGCAACGTGAGTGCATCCTTGCTAACTTTTACGTGCGCTTGGACTAGAGAACTGGATGATGGATTTATAATGTGTCAAAACGATTGGTTTCAGGTTTTTGGTGCTCTGACCTCCTGTTCGCTGCACGTCAGCGACCACTTCTACGGAACCGGGGAATCTCTTCTGTTCAGGTTCACACCAAGGTTCCAGGCGTTCAACTGGACGGGCGATAACCTCTACTTCATTAAAGGCAACAACGAGAGTTTGGCCATTGGCGCTGGAGAGTAAGTGTCAGAGTATGAACCAGTTAGTAAGACGTCTTAGTCCCTTGTGTCTGTGCTCATATTAAATTCTCACGTTGTCGCATGAGCATTGCAGTCACGTCCGAATTTCTCTTGACTTAAAGACCTCAGTGACCCCAATGACCCAAGTACACGTATCATATAAATTGACGTGGTTCTTCGCGTGGAACGTGGTCGTCTTATCTTTTTTTTTTTTTTTTTTTTTTTTTT
>NW_014334437.1:0-7827 GCF_000341935.2 Cephus cinctus | reverse complement strand
TTTTTTTTTTTTTTTTTTTTTTTTTTTTTGAAGAGAATTGAGGAATAATTGTTAAATATTTATTGCGTTTCAGTGGTAAATTTGGTCTGTGGCTTGACGGTGACCTGTATCAGGGCAGAACGCAGTCGTGCAGCACCTACGGTAACGAGCCGTTGGCGCCGCACGAGGACTTTGTCGTTAAGACCCTTGAGTGCTGGGCATTCATATAGGATCAGGGGCCAGGGCTGGCCATATCGTCCTGCTCCTCGCCCAACCTTACGTGAAAGGTCGATCGGCCAATCAGAAAGAAAACTCCGGCTAGAGATTAGAGAGGAGAAGAGGCAATGGGGAAAGAGAATTTGGAGACCGCGGAGTCCCGCCGGCCGGAAACTCTCGAATTGTGTTTGGTGCATTTCGGATGAAAAGAGATTCAGAGACTCTCAGTCTTGACTAGAAGAGGATCGTTGAACGAGCTGCTGGAAATCCTTGATAAAAGTTGTTCGGATCCGAGAAAAAGAATGAAGAATAACGAAGGAGTGACTTCGAAGCGGAACTCGAGTCGCGACGAAGTGCCAAGAAGATGCTCGAAGCGGTGCTCGGCGAAAATGAAGTCTGTTTTTGTGTCGCGTTTGCACGGAACTAGTGTCCAATTATTGTCGTTTATTTTTATATATACATATATGCATATAATAATTAGCTTATTTATTTTATCGAATTTCTTCTTTGTCTACTTTTTTTTTCTATTTCTTTCACACTACATTGTATCACGATCTTACTTCTCTTTCAAGTTTTCCCTTTTTTATTTCTTTTTATTTGTTACACACATGAGTTTTCGAATTTGAATAGAATTTTGAGGATAACTAGGACTACGAGAATCCTACTTATCTGTCAATAAAATGGATCGTCGTGACGTTGTCGAAATTAGCGAGAACAGTAGGTATACCTATATACACGCGAATACCTTATTTAGATGTGTTCGGTGGCAACAGAGAAATTTTTGAAATCCAATTTATCACGCTACGCGACTCAACACGCGATGCTACGAAGCAACAAAAAATGCTAACGCTCTAACTGTTTATTGTTGATGTGTAGATAATGTAGATAGTCTATGTAAATATATATTACTTCTAATAAGAGAACAGTAGAAATTTTGTGCTGTTGAAATCAAACGCTAATTGGCGCGCCTCGTTTTTCCGGCATCTGTCATGAAGACATAAGTTGCCCATTTGTTCATTTACCGATCACGTTGCTGCATGACATTACAATTTAGAGTTTCTCTCCTTCTTGAAATGTCGCAACGTAATACGGATCTGTCATTTTGTGCATCATGTTGCCAGGCGACATTGATAAGACGCCAGAACACGTTGCGCCCTATATTAACGTGTTGAAGGGATTTAAATATAACTGGCAAAAAATTAAACACGAGTATCTATTACATGTGGAACACACGAGAAGATGAGAAACATTGAAAATTTTGCGCCTAAAATAAGAAGACGGATTCAATTTCGAAAAGATCACGAACCCGGTAGTCGTGCTCTTCCCGGGAAGGAAGAGGAAAGAATAAACATCTATGTTAAAGAAAAAGATATCTGTTCGACCTTCGACAGTCTATCTACTCTTCATGGTGAATTAGCAAGAGGAACTGAACACTAACAACGAAGTCTTGATAGCCTTACAAGCTCACTTTTCGTTTCTTTTCATTTTTCCCCTTGAGCACTCCTAATAATTTCTATGGTAGTTTTCTCTTTACGTGGGCATACGTGAAAGTAACAACAGACTTGTGCTTAAAACATGATTATCGTAGAAAAGAGATAGGCAATAACGTATATCGCTACACACTTGTATATGCGGTGTGTCTTTTTGCTTTTTGACAATCTGTTCAGTGCAATTGTAATCGTCACTCTGAGGATACGAATTTCCATGATTATCATTATTGATATTGCCTGTATTTCTTTTCCGGCTGTAATTATTAACGTTGCGTTTGCCCTCTTAGCCCGTAAGGGAACTCCATAAAATATGATTTCATTAATAAAACTTAAGAGGTACATACAAAGATAATAATCGATATTTATCGTGATTCGTTGATTAAACTGAAGAGCACTGGGACGTCAGAAAGAAAGGATAGCCACAATGGTTCCTCTTTTAAATAATTGAGGCTGAAAGGGTTGAAAACAATCACGTTTTCCTACACCTCGAAAGGTGAGGCTGGTTCGATGTTTTATGTGATGATACTTTAATACCACGATGAAACACTTGTCGCGCTTTGATCTTTCGAGATTCTTCCTCGAATCTTTCCTACGTCAACTTTTGATACTCGGCTAGGAAGGATCAAGGATTTCAAGAGAAAGAGGAGTGATCAATGATAAAAAAAAAGATTATGGAATATTCTATTTGGATCTTGTTGATCGATGTATCTATGACGCATGGGGGAACCCTGGGAACCCTTGGAATTGACAAATACGCAAAGACATCGAAAAGAATAATTATTGTGAAATTAGGATGAAACAATTAATACGGGGAAGATTGCGATGCCGAAAGAACCAGCGAATCACATAATTGTGCTTGTTGTAGATTGAAATTTGCAATTAGGTATCGAGGAATATTTGCAAGTTGGCACGAGGAAAGGAAATAAAAAGAAAAGGCAACTTCACGTAGAGAAAACAAGCTTTCGGTAGAGTAGACTACTATAGGTTTGGCAAATATATATTGAGTATAAAGAGGAAGTAATGGAAACATATATGACACGTAAAATTAGACAAGTTAATCGGACTAGGCTGTAATTTAGAGGCTAAAGTGATCTTGTGATATATACGATGCGTATCGACCGTTTTCATGACTTATGCAAGTGACAGAAAACCAGATGGAGAACTCATTCCGGTCGTTCTTCTATGTATCGTGACAAAATTTATTTTACATATGGCATACTATTTTTTTAAAACGTCTCATTGCCAAAACCGACTATTAAGTTTAATTGGGATTGCTCAGCATGGAAATTAGATCATCTGGGAGCGGTCGATGGCGAATTAAAAAACTGATAGAAAAAGCGAAAAAAAAATAAAGCACGCGATAGCAATTCAATAGTTGTCAGGATGAATACGTTTTACTGCGTTGTGATTCGTTAGGCCTGTAGAAGTTAAATGTGAATTTATCAATTGGAAGGAAAAACACAGTTTAGGTTGATTGGGGTAAAGCGTCTATTATCGATACCACACCTCTATTAGTACTTACACGACAGAAAAAAAGAAATAAAGTTTGAAACTTTTCAACGCGATGAAACGGCCTGTACAAGTTCGCATATCAGCAAGAAATTGCGACACGCGTGTGCGTATCATTCGTACTTCAGGAAGAAAGAATGGTGAATTTCTACGAGAGCCAATGGAATTTTCTTGAACATTTTTTTCTCTGTCTCTCACAAAACGACCACCTTGTACTCGTCTGAAATAGCCTGTAGTCACGTATTCGCAGATCGTGAAAATGAGCTAGGAGCGAAGTGAACCTTTTGAACATTGTCAATTAGATTCAGACTGACTGCAGGGATTGAACCACGTGTAAACACAATTTCGTGTTGTTCGGTGAAAATTCGCTTTTTACTTTGGAAAATATTTTTCATCTTTTTTTCTTTCTCCAATTCCCGCTACTTGTCTCAGTTGTGTGCCTGAGAATTTGCATACCTATGTACTTGCGAGCGTGTCTATCTCTGAGTGCATGTATGTGTCTTTAATCGTGGTCGTTGTCTGCTAGTGCCCCCACAATGACAGAATGCTAAACTTGCGCCAAAGGAAAGATCGGCGGGTCCATTCGGATAAGTGTACAAAATGATAAGAAAAAAAAGGATCAAAATCTAAACGCGATTTAGACTCGTCGCATTTGCCACAAATGAACTGTCAACACACCTCATTGAAATCCAATTAAATTTATATGAAATTCCATTGACATTTCCCTTTCACGATTGGTAACACGTACTCGTAAAATTGGTACAACCGTCTTACGTTAAAATCCGAGAAATAACGAACTTCAATATCGCCATCTAACTGTCGCCGGCATTAAAACGCTCCCACACGAAAATCGAATGCTCGTTGTTCTTCGACAGATCGAACGAGTTATCAGCGCGAGAATCGACAGGAATCGAGAATAGTTTGAAAGCCTAACGAGCGCACGCCGGTCGTCAGAGGTACTAAAATGCGGAGGAGGCCCAGGTTTACCAACCGCGAACAAACCTACCGATCGGGCTCCATGTACGTTATATTGTTGGAACGAAGTAAAGAAGGTTCCGGTAGGAGGGCTCATCTCGTGAGAAACTCTGGACCAATAAAAATTTTACACTTCTATAAAACTTAACGCCTGACTGAGCATACAGTGCCCTCGGACCCGAGTTGATGCGCGAGTACAGGTAGAGGCAAAATTGTTTATCCAGTAGATACCCTAAATGCCGTCTACTATACTAAAAACTATATATATTTAATCATGTGGTCCACTGCAGCTTCCGATCCAACAGCCAACACCTCGATGCCCAATTATGCACGTGCAGCTAGAAAAAAGAGAAATCTGCAGGCGAATTCTCCAAGAATTCTCCACGTTGGATGCCAATGAAAATACATTATTTTTCTGCAAAATTTATTTTACTTATCACACTGGCCGACGAGATACTTGAATATGCGGAAGACAATAATCCTCAAAGATTTTCTCATTCTCGCGACGCAGCTTCGACTATTGCAATTACGATGTATCCTGCGCCTGCAGCTTTACTTCAGAGTTGATTCGGAACTTCAGCGACCAGACATGAATAAATGTTGTGTACAAAGCTGTATAAATACGTGTGCGTATAACGAAAGAGAAAAAGCTGAATATGCACATGTATGTACTCCGTGTATATCCAACTAATTGTAACATATTACCAGCTACGGTATGCATATGCATATGTTATATATTTATGAAGTATGTATACAATGATGAAAGTACAGGTCGTTCCAGTCGCGTTGCAGCCAATCATCTTGTTTTCCCAATGCTCCAGTTCTCTACTACGACTGACTGCAAATGAAATTGCGTTTGATCCTCCTTACGTGGAAACTGTTTAAAAATAATAGATCCGCACTCGATAAGCCAGAAAATTACAATTCGACTGGAAGGCCCTGTACGATTGTATAATTGAGAAGCCCACGATGCCGATGTGAGTAGCACTGCATTTAGTGAATTAAGGTTAGAGAAGACGAATTTGACGTAGGAGCAATGAAGAGAGGAAACCGCAGTCAATATCGCGAGAGTCGAACCTAATTAGGGATCATTATTGACTCACGATCCCTAATTAAGGATTCTAGATTATTTTGATCGATTAACAATAATATACGAGGATCGAGATACTGAGATCGTCGCGTAGGTCGATCGCGTTGTTTACCCTAAAAGAATAACTATACTGTGCGTTCTATACATAATGTTGTAATCACAGCGAGTCTGCTCTGTTGCGAGACTACGGTGATGCCCTGGTGTTGAAAAGAAAAAACAATGCAAAGAAAAAGAAAATTAAACACGTGTAATCTGATACGATATATGCATTTTATTGAATACACGTATATTCAATAAAATATGGATCACGGTGTAAAAAAAATATATTGCCTACCTTTTCTTTGTCCTTCACACCTTAATTATCCTGGTTGACAATAATTTGTTACAAATTATTGAACTGCGTCAACGATCGACATTTTATTGGTTTACTTGTAATCATGTGTATTGGGTCGTAGTGGCTGCATTGGAAATTCCGGACGAATAATAATAATATTTTATAGGAATTATGTAAAATTGTTAATGGGACAGGGAGGTTACTTGGTACTGTGTTCCGGCCAATGTGTCATGGCTGATAGCTGTGATAAGATTAGTTAAGATACGCGGCGTACAGGAAAACTCGAGTGAGTCCTGGAGATAAGACTGGGCGATATTGAATCATCAGTAAAGTGTTTATCGTTGACGGTGCCTCGACTGAACGAGGTGGTCAAAGTTTTAAGTTTTCAAAATCCTGCGGGGCTGCTGTCCCATACGAAATGAAGCCTCCTAAGGGACTTTTCGTTGCCCCGGCGAGTTTTGGTATTCTGGCGACTCTCCTCTCCGTAGCTCTGGCCAGGATGCCCGAGGCGTGCCCTGGTTTTTGTATCTGCGACATGTGGTTGAAACTTCGTAGAGCTGCTTGTGTCAATAAGAACTTGTACAGCGTGCAGACTGGACTTCCGGCTATCGTGCAGGCATTGGATTTATCGAACAATTCAGTGTCGTCTCTTGGAAACTTCGAGCTGGCTGTAAATATTACAATTAATTGTATGTCCATTGTATTAAAGTACGATCAGCGCCATCTGCGTATCGTTAGAACTATTTCTGACATATGTATCATGCATTTGCTTCTTTCTTTTATTGACATATCTTGTACCTAATTTGCATCACCGTACGAGTTATTTATTTTCGTTAAAAAATTTTTACAATTTTTCGTAGAACATTGGGCTTACGAGATTAAAGTATCTTAACCTATCTGGTAACAGCATCAATGAAATTGACTTGAATGCATTTACTGCTCTCGATGACCTCGCCGTCCTCGACTTGTCCAGAAATCATTTGTATTACGTACTGGAAGATACTTTTGCGAATAGCAAAAGTTTGAAGATACTGAGACTCGATGAAAATAATTTTAATTCTGATATACCACGGTTACGATCATCGTATATTAAGGTAAGCGATACATTAAGCTATAATAACACTGTTTAATATAGACTGTCGTACCTACCAACTGTCGATCGTGCGATTCGACGGGATCTTCTAGAATTGCCGCTATTTATAGAAGAGTAATAGAGTCATCTTCATAGTCGCTCGCACGAATCATGATTTACACTCTTTTTTTTTAACATATATTTACGCACACGTACATACACACACATGAAACCATACATGAGCACACGCGGACTTACACTTACACTTACACTTACACTTACACCTACACCTACACCTACACCTACACACCAACACTCGCACTCGCACTTGCACTTACACACTTACACTTACCCACGCGAGCATTCGCCGCGCGCCCAAATAACACGCATAAGAGACGCTACACAAACACAAAACATAGGGGACAAAAAGAGTGCATACGACAAACTATCTGTGGCCTTATTCACACAAATCACACGAGACACGTGATTAATTAATGATATAAGACATGATGTTATCCAATGCGCTAAAAATGAAAAATATATAACGCAATTAGGAAAAAAAAAAAGAAGCAATTAATATGAAGAAACCTTAATATTATCGTGACCAATAAATTACATCCGCTTTATATTCTTACAAACACTTACATACTAATCGTTTTAAATAGTACACGATATATTGAACACATTCTGTATTGAATCTATCTTGTTATTATATATTGTACAATTGATAAAGGAATAAATGTAATTATTTACAACGAATGTTGTGTTTGAAGTTGGTATAAATATTGTGACGTGATTTTTCGATTGACAGTCCCAAGGCGGCTCCGGCTACCGATACGGATAACGTTCTCGATTTCTTGTTCCCTTCCGGTCGCCACCCTGCTCAGAAGCTGCGCTCTCGGGTTGATTTGTATAGTTATGCCAATGCAATGTATAAGGATCTCGACCAATCAGAATTATTAGTTCTCGAATTTGACTATTTTGTCAAAGCAGTCTGTCTCGGGGCATCGACCGAGGTGTCACGAGCTGCCTCGCGCTCCCGTGCTATTTGTTTATAGTTTTTCTAGCTGCGTTTCGGTACGGTATAGGAAGTTCTCGCGTTTCTCTCGCGATTTCCTGTGAGTGTTCCGGAGGTGTAGTGCCGTGTCCTAGTGCAGTGCCC
>NW_014334435.1:0-4212 GCF_000341935.2 Cephus cinctus | reverse complement strand
TTAGTTAGCTTATTTAACAAATGTTTAAATTTTCTCTAAACTTTTCAAACTTTATTCTCCCTAAGGATTTTGTGAAGATATCTGCAGGGTTTTCTTCTGAGTCTATTTTAATTACATTTATCATTCCGTTTTCATAACATTCGTTTACAAAGTGGTAATGAGTCTCTATATATTTTGAATTCTTCGTTAAATTTCCAAATTTACTTATACTTATCGCACCTGCATTATCTTCATAAACTCTTACAGGGTTTTTAATTTCACTTTCAAATTCCTTTAACAATTCTATTATCAATTTAATTTCACTCACGCATACAGACAACGCAACATACTCCGCTTCGGTAGACGATTTAGTTACAATGTTTTGTTTCTTTGATTTCCAGTAAACAGTATTTCCGTACATTCTTATTACATAACCCGTCGTAGATTTTCTGTCAACAATATCTCCTGCCCAATCGGCATCTACACAACAGTCTAATATATCAGCTTTTAAATTTCTTTTAAATTCTAAGTTTAATTCTTTAGTATAATACAGATATTTTAATATTCTAAGCGCATATTTAAAGTGGCTCTCATCATAACAATTTTGAAATCTGCTTAAATAATTTACTGAAAAACATATGTCTGGTCTTGTACTCGAACTAATGTACAATAATGCTCCTATTAAATTTCGATATTTTACATTATTTGATTCTGATATCGCAGGTTCACATTTTAGATTTTGCTCCATTGGCGTCGCATATAATTTCGCATCTGTAATTTCATACCTTTTCGCCAAAGACTCTATATAATTTTCTTGATCTAATGATAAACAATTATTTCGATAATCATAATTAATATTTATTCCTAAATATGTTTTAATTTGGCCCATATCTTTCATTCGAAACTTAACTGCTAATTTCTCCTTAATAAATTTTAACCATTTTCTATTCTTACTACACATTAATAAATCATCAACAAAAATTATTAAATAAACTTTTTCATTATTAATTTCCATGAAATATAAGCAATAATCAATTTTACTTTTCGTAAATCCTAATTTCCTCAAATAATTATCTAGGCATTCGTACCACGCTCGTGGACTTTCGCTCAGTCCGTACAATGCTTTCTCGAGTTTACACACTCTCCCCGTATTGTCATCGTAACCTTGGGGTTGTCTCACATACACTTCTGATTTTATTTTTCCATTTAGAAATGCGGACTCGACATCCATTTGGTCTATTTCTAACCCATTCTGTACACAATAATTTAACAAGATTTTTAGTGTTTGCGTTCTTGCAACTGGCGAATATACATCATCAATCTTTTCTTTTTGCTGAAATCCCCTTACTACAATTCTCGCTTTAAATTTATTATTATTTTTCTTTGTATAAACCCATTTTAAGTCTAGTACATCTTTATTTTTCGGTTTTTCTACTAATTTCCACGTTTCATTTTTTTCTAAACATTCAATCTCTTTATTCATTGCTTCATGCCATTTTTCACTCTCATCGCTATTTACCGCATCATTATAATTTTCGGGATTATCAACGCTTACATAATTTACGTACACACAACTTGTTACTGGGTTTCCGTATCTGTTTACTGGACTTTTCTTTCTTTCTGACCTTCTTGGTATTGTTAAATTTTCGTTACTCGTATTTGGTAAATTTTCTACATATTCATTATTTTGATTAATTTCATCTTCATTTATATTTTGACTTTCATTTTTTTCTCTTTCATTTCTTATCTCATGATCAAATTCATTTTCGCTTACATCTTTTTCACTATTATCTGCAGCATTATATCCTACTAAATTAATATTTTCCTCTACTATATCTACATGTTTTGCTACGATAACCTTATTATTTACGAGAATCCTATAACCTACATCTTCATAACCAACTAATATTCCTAAATCCGCTTTTCGGTCCCACTTACTATTTCTTTTAATTTCCGGGACTCTCACAAAAACTCTACTCCCATAAAGTCTCAAATTTTTAATATTTGGCTTTTTACCCATCATTATTTCGTACGGAGTCTTTTTTTCAACCGTGTTCGCTAAGGTTCTGTTTTTTAGGTACACTGCTGTTTTAACTACTTCCGGCCAAAATCGATTATTTATTTTTGCATCGGCTAATAAGCATCTTGCCGTCTCCATTACTGACCTATTGTATCTTTCCGCAGTTCCGTTTAATTCGTGCACATACGGAGGACAAGGTTCAATGTAAATCCCCTTTTCTTTAGCAAAGTTATACATATCTCTATTCAAAAATTCTCTCCCGTTATCGCATCGCAGTCGTTTGATTCTTTTACCAGTTATATTTTCTACTAAATTTACATATGTAACAAAACAATCATACACTTCATTTTTTTCTTTAATTGGATAAACTTTTGCAGCTTTACTGTAATCATCAATAATTACTAGAAAATATTTTTCTCCTCTGTTACCCACTGTTCTATGCGGTCCATTTAAATCCGCGTGAATAATCTCTCCTATCTCTCTAGCTTTATATCTATTATTTTCGAAACTCGTATTAGTCATTTTGTTTTGAACACATGTACCACATTTCAAAAATTCATTCTCTAGATTTCTCGGTAGACCTTCGATTAAATCATTTTGACTCAAAATATTTAAGTATTTAAAATTTACATGTCCAAGAATTCTATGAAACTTTTCTTTTAAAGTCATTTCTCTATTTATATTTTCGGTTACATAGTTTTGTTTGCCTTCGAATACCGTGTCTATCTTATATAAATTGTTTACTTTATTTGCTACACCTAATAATTTATTTTCACTACTATAAATTTTCGAAGTATTTCCTTTTGAAATAATTTTTGCTTTCTCCGCAACTTTACCAAAACTTATAAGATTTCTATCCATTTCTTTTACATACAGTACATTTGTTAATGTAATTTCATTTGCGTTATAATACGTTTTAAATTTTGCCCTAATATCTCCCACTTTAGTAGCTTTTAGAACTCGACCGTCTCCCACTTTAACGTTGATAGGATTTTCTAAGTTCTTAACATTTACTAAATATTTGTCATTATTGATTACATGGTCGGAGCATCCGCTATCCAAGACCCATTCTAGTTTATTTTCGCAATTATTTACCTCTACATTTCTTTCTGTTTCGGTTAGAAAGGTTGACGCGTCTTGACCCGTGCTTTGTCGTTCGTGTCGTTGTTGTTGGCCGCCTCGCCCTTGATGACTTGTTCCTCTGCCTCGGTAGCTGCTGTACGCTCGGCTGTGGCTACCGCCGTCTCGCTGCTGCTGTTGTTGATATCGGCCGCCTCCTCGCTGTTGACCTCCTCTCGATCCTCTCGATGAATTTCTTCCATTGCTTTGGCTCGTACATTCGAATTGAAAATGACCTTGCTTTCCACACTTATAGCAAGCACCGTCCCTTTTTTTCTCCATTTTAAACACATTTGAATTTCCACTTTTATTTCGTGAATTTTGGTTTTCTTCCTTCTCACGTTCTTCATAAATCTTTATTTTATTTATTACATAATCTACCGTTTGATCATCTCCTGGTAGTACGTCGATTAGATCTCCGATATGGCTTAAGGCATTCGGTAATGTTCTTAATAAATAATTCACTTTTTCTTTCTCACTTAATGTAGCACCAGCATTTTTCAATTCGATTGTTAATTTTTCAAAATCACTGTAGAATTCACTAGTTTCCGTATAGTCTTTTAACTTTAATTTTTCCAATTTATTTCTCACACAAATTTGTAGTGCGGTTGATGCACGCAAATATATTTTGTCTAATTTCTGAATTATATCATAGCTTGTCTCTTCGTCGTTTACTAATTCCATTTGTCTATTTGATAGAGCACTGTATATGTAGTTCATCGCCTTCAAGTCGTTGGCTTTCCACGTGGCTTCATTATCCGTAGCGGCTTTCTCTCGTTCTATAACTGTTTCACACTTTTTCAATTTTAAAAGTACTGTGATTCTTTTCTTCCACGTGCTGTAGTCCGATCCATCGAAAACTGGCAGCGTCATCTTGAATTCATCAGCCATGTTAACTAATTGTCTGTTTTCACTTTTTATTTCTTCTAACACACTAATTACTCTTCGTAAATTTATAATTCTTTTTACAATGTTCACAAATCGAATTTTAATTGTTTCTGATTTTATTTCACTTTTATTTTCTTCAACTTTTATATCACTTTTTATTTCACCGCCACGTGTTCCCATAACCTTCTTGACTTCTCAATTTTTTT
>NW_014334434.1:0-5224 GCF_000341935.2 Cephus cinctus | reverse complement strand
ACAAAAAGACTTGATAACAGACGTGACGGGTCCTATATGTATTTAATCGATATTTCTTACTTTAACCAGGCGCTGGAAATTCACAACGATTCAGGGAGGGTCGAAATCAGAGATCTAAAGGCGATGATCATCAAAGTATGAGTAGCGAGGACTTGAGTCGAAGCTTGCAATCGGCAAGGGCGTGTTAACAGATTGAACCAATGTATCAACAGTTTCGTGGGGAACTCGAGGAACGTTAGACGCCACGATAGCCAGTTTGAGTTCTTCCAATTTATGCTCAATGTTATAAAGAATGCTGTCTTTGACAGATTTCAATCTTTGGTTAATAGAGCTTTCGAGAGACGCAAAACTTTCAAGCATCATTTCCACAAAAGCATCTGAAATGAACTATACATGAACACGAACATTTTATATATACAGGATGAGGCGTTTATAGTGACCCAGGCAATTTTCTCCCAAACGAAGCGAGATACAAAAACATATTCGATACATTAGTTTCATGGCTTCGAGGAGGACACAAGATGGCGTCTTTCAATTTTTTCCTAAATCAAAGTAACAAGGTCATTTGAGGGTCAACTTTGGTTTTTCAAATGGGATGGTGTATTTTTTGTTATGGAAATCAAAAGAGCATTCAATTCCAGGTCTCAAAGTACTGGTATGCTATGGTCTCAAAACTAAAGGATCATGGGATATTAATTGAAATAGAAAAAAAAGTCGGTTTACTTTTTAAAGGCTCATACGTTGCAGGGGGTAGAGCATAAGAGCATAAATTGGAAGAAATTGGAAACTGGCTATCGTGGCGTCTAACGTTCCTCGAGTTCCCCACGAAACTGTTGATACATTGGTTCAATCTGTTAACACGCCCTTGCCGATTGCAAGCTTGAACAATTTTTTGGAATTCAATAAAGCTGTAAGCGAAGAGCAAGAGAAGAAAGACGCATTGGTAACTTTTCTCTACTAATAATATAACGTCATTTCTCTTAAACTATATAATATTTCAAATATTTTTAGATCGCTCTGTTCAACTTTCTTTGCTTCGAACACACAACGGCTCAGAAATGCATTGATAATGCGCTGCCAAGGATTTTCCGGAAGGAAGTTCAGGAAACATATTCTGGTCAAGGAAAAACGGTTAAAGGAGTCGGGAAATTCGATTTCAGCGCTACAGCGACTTTCACGTTTTTTCAAGGTGGGCTTATTACAAAAACAAGACTTTTTCTATATCGTATAATTTATATTCGACTCATGTTTCATTTTGTTTCGTTTTTCTCGTACAGAGGCAATAAGAACAAAGTTCGGCGAATCTGATGAATCCAAAGCACTGAAATCGAAGATTGGTATTTGGCTGTCGCATTTTGGAGACCGAGAAGGTGGACGTAAGGAACGTTGCTGCGTTTTCGAGAGCTCAGCATAAGCTTTAAAAAAAACTTTACTTATAACTTTATAAACTTTACATAACTTAAAAAAAATATAAAATTGTAAGTGACAGGCGAGCGACTTACAGTAGATTCATTCATTTTACTATATTAAAATATTACTATACTAACAAATTGTACTGAATAGAATTGTACTGTAAGATTTGAAATATTTTTTCATGATATTTATTTCATGTACCATTGAATAATTGTAGTCTTCATTTAACAATAAATCGAGCGGTGGGCAAATATTGAAAAGACTACATTGGACCACTATAAAGATCGAGTGTTGGGCCATCATCGGTGTATTACATTGGCTGAATATCAAAATTCCTTCTGGGCCTAGGCACGCACCCAACAGTGGCCTTATATCGAGAACAGATGATGGGGCCTGCCGTCGTTGGGCATTTACGGCGGCTGACTATTGCGACCAATTCTTGGCCTATGCAAGCACCCAATAATGGGCTTACATCGAGTGCCGATTATCAGCCTATTCAAAATTAGCCATCTTGGGGCCAATGTTGACTGCCAACAGTGGCATGTGGTTATCATCCAAGATTTGCTCGATGATTGGACCAAGCTTGGATGCCAATGTTGGCACTATCGGCAGCGAGGTTGGCCCAAGCGTCGGGCCGTTCCGATTACCCTACATGGGCAGGCGGTTGGGCTGGCTTAAGGTTGCGGAGCAGAGGGAATACTTACTCGGATCGTTCATTTTTGCATGCGTAGTAATGAGGGGCCGTTATACTTGCTCGATCGCATCTCGTAGCCCACTTTAGTGGGGCAGCATATTACGCGGCAACAGCGTACGGCGTTGGACTATGACATTCCACCTTTTTGAACTGAACGATATAGGAAATCGTTTGCGGTGGTTACGTGCTCACTCTGGAACTCATTGCCCGAGAGTATGTGCCTACAGGAGTCCATTCCGACGTTCAAAAAAGTTTTTCGGGCGAGCTTATTGTCACGAATCGTGGAAACGTAAGTTTGTTCATGAGTGAGAGAGTGTGAATAGCGTGCGTATGAGTGTGTCTGCTATATTTTTCGCTTTACTTTCTGCTTTATTGGTTTGGATGCTTATAGTTTATTAATTGTGTGTGTGAGTGAAGAGTATGCTTCCAGTTTTCCTTACGGTGTGGTATTAATTGAGAAGCCTGCCGGCATTTTTAAGTTTTTCTCTTGTTTTGCTTTGTATAGTTTGATTATTTTTGTATTGGTTTTGTGTAACGGCGACTGTAATTTGCGTGCTCTCAGTGGACGCAGTCCAAGGGCACGAAATAAATATGACTATCTATTTATCTATCTATCTATCTTTATCAAGATGATTTCGAAACTGGCTATCCTCTTGGATCCAGGGCAGGGATACACAAATTATGTGGCGTATATATGACGATTGGGCGTTTGCCGCCGGAATATCACTCTAAATTAGTGAATATTTTTCTCGTACTCCTTTGCCATGCGGCTGATATAAAGAATTACGATGACAATATTATTTATAGACGATTAATAGAGGATTCCAACGATCTGGAATCTAATGGTATCGAGTTAAAATGGAAAGATAAAACAATAATTGCCTATTTTAAACTGGCTTTAATCATCAAGGATAATTTGGGTTTGAACTCAACTCTCGGACTTACCGAGAGCTTTTCGGCAAAGTGTTTCTATCGATTCTGCAAAATAGCAAAAGGTCAGTTTACAAAACTCTCTTCTGAAAATGGTTGTCTATCCGAAACCAGGGTTAGAAAAATTTGTGTATGGAACTGTGTGACTGGCTTTCATGCCGTTGAAAATTACTCCGTAGACTTCATGCAGGACTGGTTAGAAGTTGCGTGTAAAATAGAAATGGTCTAGCTTTTAAATCATACGATCGTCAGAAGAGATACTTCACACTAGACACACTCTATTATTGAATCAAGTGTTTTGGGCGTTCCGTCGTAAGCAACACACCGTCGCTAATCAATAAGGACGATTTAACCAAATCGCGGATGAAAGTGACTGCATCCGAAATGAAGTCGTTTTTTTCTAGACGCTGGTATTATTTTCGGTGACCTTATTCAAACTAAAAACGATGAACACCGGTAACTCTATAAATCGTTGAGGAAAATTCTCTAGATCTGCTTGCAGCCATACGTAACGCACAGAACTCAAAGCTCGTTGGAAATCTTAATCGAAGAACACCATCGGTTTTTTTATTAAACTATATGGTCAAACCCCGAAACCAAAACATCACATTATGATTCATTATCCCGAAATTACGAGAAAAATTGGTCCCCTGCGTCCATGTCTGGTCAATGAGATTTGAAGCAAAGCACCGACCGTCAAAGAAGACTTCTGCTATCTCGTTCAGTCGTATGAATATTCCTAAAACACTGGCTCTACAACACCAGTTGTATTCGGCAACGCATTGATAGAGGATCAATTTCTTCATAATCAAATTATTTTCGAGACTACCGAAGAAGCGGCGATAAAATATTATGGAACAACTCATTCCTTGCCTAGCAATTTCGATCGATATAAAGCCTTAAACAGATTCGCGATTGCAAATACGGCGTTCAAAGATAACGATTTCATTTTAGTAAGAATTGAAGAACTCCCCGTGTTCGGCCGTATTATAAAAGTTTGCATAAAATATGGAGGCTTTTCATCCCCGGAATTGTCTGATTTTGGGTTCATAGTGAAATTATTTGAAACTGTGAAGTACAGTGAACATTATTCGTCGTATCTTCCGGCTGTGTTTCCTCGATCACTTTTTCGTGCGCCTCGACGCCTCGTCGATCTCTTCTCCGTTCGTATCATCTTCTTCGTCCTCCGCCAGTCTTCACAATCGCAGCTGACTAACATGCGCAGTCGAGGAATATCTTTTATCCGTGGAATCTGCGCACAGGATCGCAACTCGGTAGGTGTCATTCGGCAAAAACCTTGGTAATTACCAAAGGTCCGCGGTTTCGCTGTTGCAGCTTCGTCGATTCTCCCGTCGCTTGAGTAATTGTTTTCATGAAAACAATATCCCCGCTCTTGTTTTGCACGTCTATTCTTCTTTCGCGGACGTAGTACTCCTTGTACTTTAACTGACCTTCCTTGATTTTCTCGATAGTGTTCTCGCGCAATTTCTCCAGTGGTTCGTGACGTCGATGTGCCTCTTCCACAGTCAATCTTCGCATCGGTCCCCCGTTCGTTCTGGGTGAGTAACCGTATAGCAACTCAAATGGCGTTTTGCCCGTCGTTTTGCTGATCGAATTGTTCAGGTCTCGCGCAACCGCTAGCAGTCGGCGATCCCAATCTCTGCCGCCTTTGCTCCCGTGAAGTTTCGTCATTATCGTCGGTATCATGGTCCCATTAACTGGTTTCACCTGGCTGTTCGCCTGTGCGGGCCTCGGCGAGTTCAGAACGTGCGTAATCCCGTGTTTCTTGCAGAATTCACTAAATTTCGCCAATGTGAAGCACGTTTCGCGATCTATGATCAATCGCTCAGGCGCTCCGAACTCCAACACAAAATTCTCCAAGTGCCGCAGCACTACGTTCCCTGCGTTAGTATTGCGCACAGCCTCGAGTAGCAAATACTGGGTCAAGTTGTCGATAATTACAAGCATATACTTGTTGCTCCTCGAACTTGTGACAAATGGGCCCCGATGGTTCAAATGAATCACCGCAAATGGTTGAGGGCCAGGTGGAACTGGGTGCAACTCGCCGGGCTGGTTCCCCGTCTGGTTTTTCGCCATCAAGCAATGCAAGCAAGATCCAATACGTCGTTTGAGATATCTTCGCATGTATGGAAAATAATAGAACTGGCTCATCTTGACGAGCGATCG
>NW_014334432.1:0-1090 GCF_000341935.2 Cephus cinctus | reverse complement strand
GCAATATTCATAGTCGTTATCACTGTTTTGCGCCTGTTATACATTTTATTGATCACCGGATACCGATTATACCAAAGCCTACTGATAAACAAGAAAAAAAAGTTACTGTAGTATTAAGCAGTTAAAAAAAGCGTGTAGATAATTTATATTTAAAAAATGTAACTTCCATTTGTCACGTGGTGCTTTATGTAGAATAATTATTCAGCTCTGGACCACGATGCTGTAGAGACGTATCTAATTCGAGATCTTATCCGATATGCCATACCGAGCTGGACCAGGATGCTGGGATGCAGTTACCGTATATGTAACTTAAGATTGAAGGGGTCAACTTATATGGACGAAGGGGATGAACCGTGTAAAAAATGTCATTATTATTAAAAAGGGTTGAACGTGCTTGACTTTTGACAATGAATGCAAATCTTTCGGAGGGATGCTGTGAATTCATCTCTGAATGTCCTTTCTAATTGAGGGGTTGATTGTTTTTCTGAACCCCCAAGGTATTGCATTAGTTCGTAACGAGATGAGGGAAGATGCATAGTGTGGAGGGGGGGGGGAGGTTGAAAATGGGATGGACCAAGCTGCGGTAGCCAACGGAATCCGCGTGATCTCGTAAATCTCATAAATCTCCCAAGCCGCGACCACGCGGACGACGCGGTGCGTCGCGACGCGGCTGAAGGGCAGCGTCGCTCTGTTACAATTAACATAGGATGATGGGTGATATAAATTACAACTATAATGATTTACTCGGCGCGATAGCCCACCCCCGGGTTATTCGGGTGCAGCCCCCTCTTTCCGGCAACTACTGAATAAACATGTCCGCGTTAAGCCACCGATATATATAGATATACATTGCACGTGTCTACATAGGAACTACACGGGGGTTACGCTTGTTCTATCCGAGGGGATGTTACGAGTCAAAGGGTGAAATTAAAGGTTTTAACGCGATGCATTGATATATCGGTGTATTATTATAAACGGATTATATACCTATTTACTGTCCACCGTATATGTAGTTAATAATCAAAATGATCGCAGGGGATGAAAATAAAAAGTTGTTTCCTCAGATATTATTAATTTTATAATATAATAA
>NW_014334431.1:0-2838 GCF_000341935.2 Cephus cinctus | reverse complement strand
TTGGTTGCCAGGCCGCCTTTAGTACTGACTTAGCGCATTGCTACACGCGAGAAACTACTTGGCCTGGCGTTTGTCAATGGGGTCAGGAGACTCCCAGTACAACAACGTAATGTCGAGGAGAGTATAAAAACAAACTATAAAATTTCGCAACCTTTTCCAAAATCCGGAACATTGTTAAAATTGCAATAAATCATATTTTACTGTATTTTCGCGAACAAAATTCCAAAAGTTCTGCAAACTTGGAGTAGTGTGAAATATGTTATTTTATATCACCTATAAATTTTGCAACCGATTTAAAGATACGTAACATTTTTTTTATTAATAATTAATATTTTTCGTTACTAAACTAACCAAAACAAAGTGTCAAAAGTTCTGCAAACTTGGAGTAGTGTGAAATATGTTATTTTATATCACCTATAAATTTTGCAACCGATTTAAAGATACGTAACATTTTTTTTATTAATAATTAATATTTTTCGTTACTAAACTAACCAAAACAAAGTGTCAAAAGTTCTGCAAACTTGAAAGATATATCGGAATAATGTTCCGAGCAGTTGCATAAATTCGCAACCTTCTGCGTTGACCGGAACATATGTATTTATAATTTTTTTTATCAGTGGTCATTCAATCGAACTAGGTGGTCTCGGAATAATTACAAAAGTTGTGAATTTTGATTGCACATGCCAAAAGAATCTATTGTGATTTATTTACAAAATTGCAATCTTGTCCGCGATCAGGAACCTTGTGCGATGTTCAAAAATTGACTTTTTGCATTTTTATTATTTACATATATAATTATAATTATATGACATTTTTTTTCGGTCAGTTTAGTAACGAAAAATATTAATTATTAATAAAAAAATGTTACGTATCTTTAAATCGGTTGCAAAATTGATAGGTGATATAATATAACACATTTCACAGTACTCCAAGTTTGCAGAACTTTTGGAATTTTGTTCGCGAATATAGAGTAAAATTTGATTTATTGCAATTTTAACAATGTTCCGGACTTTTGAAAAGGTTGCAAAGTTTTATAGTTTGTTTTTATACTCTCCTAGGCATTGCATGTAAGTTTAACAACTTTTGGAATTATTGTTAAATTTTTTATTTTGAATGTCTGGAATTACTGGCCTAGTAGCAGTTAGCTTTAGCTTGCTACGACTATACCTCCCACCACGCAGCGACGATCCGCGGAAGTTCTTCATTCTGATTGGTGCATCTTAAATGCTTCCCATTTAAAAACTATTGCGGATTTTGTCAAACGGTTTGCGGGAGGGTACTCAGGGGACCTCCAGCCATCATCCACTTTCGGGTGTAAAAGTAGTTCTGGGACACTGTATATACAGTGGGACAACAAAGTCTCCGTATATCAAGCATGAAAATTTGTAGACATGTATAATTTTTAAAACATAGCAGGTAATAAAATATATATATATACTATTTCGAATTCTCTATGTACAACAGTGAAATGCAAAACAAGTTATTGACTATCTCACAGTTAGTTTATTATTAAATAAATATCAAAGATAAACTTAACGAAATCAGCGCCAACAGGATGTTCCAAAAAGCTCTCTGCTAAATGGACAGGACCTTATAAAATACTAGAAAAGAACTCTAAAGTAAACTACACTAAAAATGTGAATAAGAAATTACTAAAGGTTCATGTGAACCGCCTTAAGCATTTCCTCGCTTAAGTTTAAAAAGAAAGAGGTGTGCAGAGGATTGGAGTGAGGACAACACAAACTTAGATAAATTAAAACAACATAATTTATTCAAACAAAAGAAAAAAAAATTTATTTTTTTTACAAAATTTGGACTAGAACCAACTCTCTGGTTCGTAGTCCTCCTCCCCGAACAGCTTTCGGAGGCAGAAGAGGTCTGGCTCCGTTACACTCCCCTGTCCCCAGTGCCAGTCCACCAGGGAACGGAGATCCGCCCGGACTCGCCTTCTCATTCGCATTTCGCGAATATTGATGAAATCGAGCTAGAAAAAAAAAGGGAAAACAGACAATGAATAATTGCAAAGGACAAGCAAATTCAAAAAAAAAAAGTAAGTTCAAATACTCACTCCGGACAACGAAATAGTTAGCGCCCTCTCAATCCTTTTCCAGAGCACAACCTCGGCCCTCCGCAAAAGGTCGGCGGTCCTCTCTGCCTCAGACAGGACCCTTACCCCTGTGGGGAAAGGAGCCTCCGCCGACAATCTTGAATTGGAAGTGTTACTTGGACACATGTTCAATGCTGTCTAATGCGCAGCCACAGCTAATTCACGCTTTATATAGCTACAAAACTTATACGTCACAAAAGGCTGAATGACAATTCTCTACTTACCTTTCATACAATGCCAAAACTGCACATGTTGCAGGTTCACCGCACTAAGGTTCGGGACGACCCAGATCCAAAACGCACCAGCTCAGCAATTGACGATAAGAGAATTCAATACTACTCCAGGGATATACTTCGAAAAAATGGGAAACCTCGTGAACTATAAGGATACTTGGAAGTTGGTTATTCAAACTGACCTAAGCCCCATATTTGAAAGAGAGGCTACCATCAAGCATTACTTATGGAAAACTAAAAAAATGTGTGGAACAACCACTCTAGAATTGCAAAGAATATGCAAGGCTTTCAGCATTTCTTCTAAGGCTCGTCTTCAGGAAATAGAAGCCAAATTAGAATACGTTAAGGAAACCACACTCGATCCACCATCAAAAAGGAAAAGAGGACTAATTGACGGACTAGGACCTTTAGCCAAATCCTTGTTCGGTACAATAGATGCCGAGGATGCTAAACTGATAAATGAGCAGATAACGGCTCTTAATAAAGAAGGAAGCGCAT